>NC_079167.1:15351484-15451484 GCF_947568905.1 Ostrea edulis | reverse complement strand
CATTATTGGCATAAGATTATACTTGTTCAGTATTGACTGTTTTCATAAGACAAGTCCAACATAAACTTCAAAACTAGATAGCCAAACGGGCAAGCTGCCTTGAATTTGATTGTCTAGTTTTAGAAACAAATGGAAAACAATGAAATTTAACATTGCCACTGAAACAGTCTCTGTTGGGGAGTATGATCAGTATCAGTGTACAATGCTGACTATGCTTTATCTGGCTGTCACTAACACAACTCCATAAAACTAAAAGGTCATGAAATAATTCTGTAATTTTTTATGGTCAGATATTATTGTGCTTTGAATGGCAAAAGATTTCTAATTCAATCATCAAAAGTTACATATACAAATGTAAAACTTTGAGTCCTGCTTAAAATGTTTCACTTTTAACAATTTCTGTTAATATTCAATTTTCTCATATTGAAAGTCATACATGTAAGTACGATGTCAACCTCCCCGTCACAAAATACACATGACATCATATATAAATCTGATGGAAGACTTCACTAAGATGTGGATATCATAAAATCCCCAAAAATATAGACCAGTGGTACTTGTATAGTTCTACAGAAGAAACAATATATATTTGCATATATAAAATTTATCTATGCATCTAGATTTACAGTACATACTGATTTTCCTTTGCATCCAGTTTAACACTATAATATTGATTTTCTATGTGTCTAGTTTTCATAGGTATATATTTTGATTGTCTATGTGTCTAGTTTTACAGCACATATACACATATTTTGATATCCTGTGCATCTAGTTTTACAATAAATGAATATACATATATATTGATTATTGATATCCTATGTGTCTAGTTTACACTGCATATATATTTTGATATCCTGTGCATCTAATTTACAGTACATAAATATATTTGATATTTCATGTGTCTAGTTTTTCAGTGTATAAATACATGTAGATAGATAGATAGATGGTCTATGCATCTAGTTTTACAACTATATTGTACATACATAATTTTGGTTTATTATGCATCTAGTTTTACAGTATATTGTACATATATATTTTGACATACTATGTTTCTAATTTTACAGTACATATGTACATTGTACATATATATTTTGATGTTCTATGTATCTAGTTTTCTGTACATATATATTTTGATCTATCCTATGTGTCTGGTTTTATAGTATATTCTACAATATATTTCATATTTTGATATCTTGTGTGTCTAGTTTTACAGTAATATATATTTTGATATCCTATGCTTCTATTTTACAATACATATATATATATATATATATATATATATATATTTATATCCATTCTGATATCCTATGCATCTGGTTTTCGGTACATATATATTTTGATATCCTATGCATCTAGTTTTCGGTACATATATATTTTAATATCCATTTTGATATCCTATGCGTCTAGTTTTCGGTACATATAAATTTTAATATCTATTTTGATATCCTATGCGTCTAGTTTTCGGTACATATATATATTGATATTCTATGCGTCTAGTTTTCGGTACATATAAATTTTAATATCTATTTTGATATCCTATGTGTCTAGTTTTCGGTACATATATATTTTGATATCCTATGCGTCTAGTTTTCAGTACATATATATATTGATATCCTATGCGTCTTAATCATCATCACTGGAGTATCCTCGAGTGTCTTTCACTGACTGTTTAGAATACAACTCTTGTCGAACTTTATCCAGCTCAGCAAGTTCACCCTACAAATATACACACATGTACAGTCATTAAAAAAATTCAAAATTATTTATTATCAGAGGTCCCCCCACCCCTAAATTTTGAAAAGAAACTTATGTTAACTGACATAAAGGTTTACAATGATATGACAGATCAACATTTAAAAAGCAAAACAAAAATCTTTTCTTGTAGATGCAGCCTCTTTATGGCAAGCCCTTTTACCATTTATTCGAAAAATAAGATATCTCTTTAAATTAAAAAGATATCTCTTATCTTAAAGAGATATCTCTTTAAAATGAGAGATATCTCTTAATCTTAAGAGATATCTCTCTAAATAAGAGATATCTCTTTCACTTAGAGAGATATCTCTTTCACATAAAATTGTTTTATTGCTTGTAAACAATTCCCAAATTGTTGATTTTAATCAAAATGGACCCCACCCCCAATTTTTACCGTTATCTTATCTACATTAATCATTCTAATTCTTTAATTCCGTTCCGTTTTTCGTTCTGCGTTTTAGCAACACCCTAATGGCTGCAATCCCGTGGGAAGATTTTGCTTTTTGCCGCATGTGAAATGTATACATATACAGATAACAAAAAACAAAGACAATAAATTGATGAAATATGTGAGCTAGACTAGATTTCGCCTCTCGGCAACTTGACAATATTACCCCAACTACCTCTTCAACCTTTCCCGCCATTTGTACGCTAGAAGTACATGTATTTTGCTTGGTTAAAAAATAGGGTTACATCAATACAATGACAATGCAACAGGGAAAAGTCATTATGATCACCGGGGGGGGGGGGGGGGGGGGGAATCTAAAGAGATATCTCTTTATAGTAAAGAGATAATTCTTTTTGAAAATCTAGTTTTCTAGTAGACTAGAGATATCTCTTTATAGTAAAGAGATATCTCTTTTTGAAAATTTAAAGAGATATCTCTCTAACTTAAAGAGATATCTCTTTTTACATCGATAGAGAGATATCTCTTTACGCTAGAGAGATTCTCTTTCTCTCTGAGAGATATCTCTTTACGCTAGAGAGATATCTCTAAAAGAGAAAGATATCTCCCTAGCGTAAAAAGATATCTCTCTAACTTACAGAGATATCTCTTTAACCAATAAAGATATCTCTCTTATTTAAAGAGATATCTTATTTTATGAATAAATAGTAAAAGGGCTTGCCATACCTCTTACAAACACATAGCATTCGAAAATTAATTAATTAATCCTATGTAAGCCTGGATCCTGTGGAGACGCCATGACAAAATTTGGGACCTTCCACAGGTCATAACTTGGATCAAGCGAGCTTCTACTTTAAACCATTTCCACTCGACAATCCATTCTTTAATGGAGCTTACCTTGACTTGCAGCAGGTAAAATTGTCGTTTACTGGCAATGCCTCTCATTGGAAATGGATTCACTGTATGGAAAGCAATCTGAAACCAATATATAACTAGTAAGAAATGAGCTTTTTATGTTTCATACTGTCATTCTCATGTTATAAATCTTTATTAATATTCTGAATGGGTACTTTTGTTAACAAGATTCATTTTTAAGCATTTTTAGCAAGGAAGCAAGTGCGCTAATTTATGATTGCATTAAAATAAGAAATCTTCTCTTTATTTAATATCATCCTACACTACAAACATATACAAGTTCGTAATCATGCAAAATTGTGCATCGCTTCAAATTGCTCTAAATTTGAAATATTCTAAAACAAAAAACTCCCTATGATAATGATTCACACTTTATGTACATCTATGAATACATGTATTTCTAAATACAGATCATGTAATCACCTGAGCTACCCTCTGCACATCTGTGATTTTTTCTCCCATGATCCTCATGAAATGGTTTAGCTCCAGTGTGTTTGTCTTCACCATGATATCCTCCTCTACATACTTAAAAAATGCTACAGCAAATCTGAACAGCACCTATCAACAAAATGACATAATGACCTCTTGCATGATTTCAAAAACTTCATATAATTGTAGCTCAGACAGCTAGCTGTTAATGTGCGTAAACATTTTACTGCAACACATCTTGTCATTTTATTTCCTTCTCCAGATTTTCAAGGTTCACAAGAGAAATAAACATATTGGAAATTACATGAGGGTATGAACAGCAACATTCCACGACGGCATACTTCCTAAAGCGTGTTAGCATTTCATGAAAAGTAGGCCGGTGTGAAGTATTGCAGTTAATACCTTCATGTAGTTTCAAAAATGAAATTAATGACTTCTATTTACATTCTACTATTTTCACTTCTGTCAAAATTCCCAGCTATGAAAATAGATGACCTACATTTAACAAGATTCAAATGTGCATTCGTTGTTCACAACTGCAGCACATTCATTAGGGAATGGCTGTGATTACAATTTGTAAAGACATCAAAGACAAAAACATTGGAAATGCAAATATTTATACTTGTATACATGCTCAATCATTCATTTGGTTTGAATAACTTCAGGTAATCAAAATCTATAGTATCCATATTAAATGTTGGATCACTCCAAACACTAACAACACTATAGGAATATCTGAACCAAGTAATGTTACATGGTATGCAGCTATCCTGGAACAGAAGTTGATTTTTCTTTGGCCAATCTAAAGAATGACAGCCATATTGAAATTCAGATTATAAACACTTGCAGGACCACTAGAGGACAAAGTATGGGGACTTGGGATTCTGCCATTCTGAAGAAGATTTTGCATTTATCTCTATCAATCAAATGCCCTGACTGACCTTGAGCTTTCAGTCTATGAAGTATGTTTTTCACATAGTTCAAATGTTCCTTTCAAGGTTGTGTGCAGATAGACAGACAGAATGACCTGAAATCTTTCATCTCGGGGATATAAAATGCAGTGAACTGGATAAACTATAACTCTAGTAAATTATGCTAGCAGCCATCTTACCTTGCTGCCTTCATACAGGAATGCATCCCAGATTCTGAGGAATGTTTCTGTGGGAATGTTGTCTACAAACACGGTCAGGAACCAATTGAACGTGAAAAGAGAAAGGTCAACTGAGTGCTGCTCCAGGTGCATGGCTACCCGCGGAATCTTATCCAGGATAAGGTCCTTTAAAACTCGCTTTTAAAGAAATGTATTTGAATAAAAAAAATTGAACAAACCTCTTGCTCTACATATTGTTCAATATCAATTGATTGAAAAGTCTTGCTATGCAAAGTATATGTTTTGTATTTGAGCTTTTATGGATCTGTAACATGTGACTTTCACCTGATCTGCTTGAGCTGCCACCATGGTTTTGCTGTAGTAGTCTGTTGGCATGATTACATCGATGATGGCAACCAAGCACCAAAATGCCTCCTCTTCACTCAGAAACAGTAGAATAATGGCCGCCAATCTGTTCATACCCTGTCAACAGAACCTCAAAAGCATATCACAGAGTGAAAACTGAAGTAATAAAAGATTGGTGACAAATTATGTCAATAATATTTTGTTCAAGACAATGTAGTATGAATGCTTGTCATTGAAAACATTTCAGATATTGTGTGTGTACTTATTTTTGACAAACTGAAACTCGTCCTCTACATCATTTAGCTCACAAACAGTACATAATCTTAACCGTCATTCTCTGACTATAATATTATGTCTTCCAACTTCAACATTCATTTTATGAGATGAATTTCTAAAGCGAGTAATAAAGGATTTGTGAACAGAGTCAATGAGTTTTGTTAAGTAAAACTGTGAACAAAAGTTAGCAATCAAATGCTGATATAAAAAACCTTTTAGTGAATTTGAAATGTCCTCTAAAATTGCTTGTTTGTAGACATCAATAACACATTGTTCGATTAACTTGTAAGTATTATCAATTAAATTTGAGACATTCCAAAGATAAGATAAACCTATATTTGCCAGTTCTCTTTGAACGTTTACATTCCAACTATCATTACAGGAAACTTGTTCATTATAGCATGTTTTTAAGATAGAGTTATTTGATTGTTTTAATTTAAGCAACCTAATTTAAATCAGACTTCTAAGATACATCTGCACAAAAATATTTTTTTTACTGCATTACATACATGTATTTTCTCTACAATCCAGGGCCCATATTCACAAAATATCTTACGACATAGCTTGAAAAAATATTCTGTCTCATAATGAAATACCGATCACAAGGTCATTTAATATGTATTCAAGTTTTATAAACCATGGATGTACTTTACATATTAATTAAGAAAGTCAACAAGAAATGAAAAATAAGAAAATTATAGTGTTTGTAAATTTTGATCTTAGTCGTAAGATATTTTGTGAATGGGGCCACAGCAAGCTAAAAGTTCAGTGTTATCATGTATATCATATTTTTTTGTTTTTATTTTCATTACATTTCATTTTCATCTTATTTCCCTTTATTCTATTCATTCATTTTTATTGTTCCAATTTTCTTCAATAACAGGTTTCATACTCTAGAAAGGGCATTACTCATTAAATGTAATTATTGCCATAAGATTGTCCTGATTAAGATTACACATACCTGACAGTAGCCTATTAAGGAGTTGTACGTGCCAGCTGTATGCCAACAGGAGGTTCCTAAGATTGTCCTAATTAAGATTACACGTACCTGACAGTAGCCTATTAAGGAGTTGTGCCAGCTGTATGCCAACAGGAGGTTCCTAAGATTGTCCTAATTAAGATTACACGTACCTGACAGTAGCCTATTAAGGAGTTGTGCCAGCTGTATGCCAACAGGACGTTCCTCAGCTTGTTCTAATTAAGATTACACGTACCTGACAGTAGCCTATTAAGGAGTTGTGCCAGCTGAATGCCAACAGGACGTTCCTCAGCTTGCTTATTCCTGGTGATTCTACATTCTCATAAAATCTGTTGTTGGGTAAGGTTCTCAACAAATCTAGTTCAATCTGTGGAAATTCAGATGAAGATACAGCATATACCTACATCCTGAATTTGTATTTGATCTACTAAGTACATGGAAGACATTCAAGACAAGAGGTCTATAAGTCACATTGCTCATCTGAGTCATTTTGGCCCTGCTGTTGTGATTTTTAAAAGATTTGTTTCAATCTATTCCCATGAAAAATTTCAAAGGGTCCCAACAATAATTGAACATGAATTCACACAAAATGGGGATGCCTCAACACCAATATGTCCTTGCTATTCTGGGAGAAGGTCAAGGTCACATAGATCATGGCATGAAATTAAACGTCTTGCAATAAGGCCAATTAAAATTAATTGATAGATTATCATCCCCGCCCGTATGGAGCGCCAAATTAACATAAACTCAAATAATTGAAGATATCTTCAATTATTTGAAGATATCAATTCATTTGATGTGCGCAACAATTTAATTAAAGATCTCTTCAAATAATTAATGATATCTTCAATTCAGAATTATTGCGCGCATTAATTGAATTGATGATAACATTAATTCTTCAGCTGAATTGATGCACGCTTTAATTGAATTAATGATCTCTTCCAATGAATTAAATAAATGATATCAACAATTGAATTGATGCGCGCTACAATTCAATTGAAGAGAGCAATAATTGATATAATGTGCACATTAAATCAATTGATGAGAGCAATAATTGAATTGATGTGAGCATTAATTCAATTATTGCTCTCTTCAATTGAATTAATGATATCTTTAATTCATTTGAAGAGAGCAATAATTCTTTTAGAGAGAGCAACTATATAATTAAAGATATCTTCAATTCAACATATCCACAATTGAATTAATGATCTCTTTAATTGAATTGTTGTTCTCTTTAAAAGAATTGATGCACGCATTAATTCCTTATACAAAAGCATTGTAAATAATTAAAGATATCTTCAATTGAATTAAAGAGATCATCAAATTAATTATTGCGAGCAATATTTCTACGAAATTGATGCTCTCATCAATTGAATTGAAGAGAGCAATAATTGAATTAATGCGCACATTAAATGAATTAATGCTCTCATTAATTCAATTGATGCGCGCATTAATTCAATTAATGAGAACAATAATTGAATTGAAGTGCACATTAATTCATTTGATGAGAGCAATAATTGATTTAATGCACACATTAATTCAATTAAAGAGAGCAATAATTGAACTGATGATATCTTCAAATAATTGAAGATATCTTCAATTATTTGAGTTTATGTTAATTTGGCGCTCCATACACCCGCCCTTCAAAAAAGGGACCGCCCCGATTTTTTTCTATTTTCGCAATAATTATGATTTGAAACAAACTTGCTTCCCAGTAACATGAGTGAACAATTAAAGTCACAGACAGGGCCGTAACTGCCGATGAGGCAGACGAGGCAACTGCCTCGTCTGATTTTTTGGCAAAAAAGAAAATAAAATTATATAAATGTTATATTATAGGATATATGTTTAAAATGAAGACAAGCACCTTTGTCTTTGACACCATATTACGATTCTTTACATAGTACAAATGAAACACAAACATGATAAATTGGGATTTAAAAAGTGTCATTTTCAGTCGTAAAGTCAATCGGCGGCCCCCAATCCCCTGCCTCCCCTGATTTAGAACCCTACTTACGGCCCTGACAGAATGTTGGTTTTATATCTTCTACCAAGGATTCTTTGAATGTTAACTTGATTAACACTTTGTGTGATGCCTTTTGTCGTTATTTTTCTTTTTCTCGGGACATGAAAATTAAAAATAAAATCCTCCCAACTGCCCCATATTTTTGTGTGACCCCAGATGATAATCTACTAATTAAGTTGAATTGGCCTAAGAGATCTATATACAAAATAAATATAAAGTTCTACCTCTAATAGTTTGGAAGATATTAAAATAGGTACCGTATATACTCGCCTATAAGTCGGTTCGCCTATAAGTCAGTTGTATAGTTTTTAGGTTATTTTGGAGGGAATTGCCATTGACCCATTTATAAGTCGATCTAACTTTTTTCAAGAATCGGTTGACAATTTCAAATCGATGCTCTAATGTTTTTACCTGTGTTTCAAATAATGTTTTGAGAAATGCGCCAATATTTGATATTTTTTTCCTAACAAATGAATTTCATATCAATACTCTTATGTATTTATCTGTGTTCCAATAATGTTTTGGGATATGACATTGATATTTCACTTTTTATTCTCAACGCAGTATTAAGTCTTCCCCGGAAGACATGTGTCGCCTGCTAATGTTGAAAAAGTAAATTATTTTTTTTTGCTGTAAAAAATTCTAAGTCCCGGCAAACAGGAAGTTGATAAGCGACAGATTCGAAAATGTCTTACACAATACAGTTGGCCACACTGATGCTCTGTGCCAAATATCAGGGAGTTGCCCCATGTGGTTCTTGAGAAAACTGTGACAGAAATTTTTTTGCTGTAAAAAATTCTAAGTCCCGGCAAACAGGAAGTTGATAAGCGACAGATTCGAAAATGTCTTACACAATACAGTTGGCCACACTGATGCTCTGTGCCAAATATCAGGGAGTTGCCCCATGTGGTTCTTGAGAAAACTGTGACAGAAATTTTTTTGCTGTAAAAAATTCTAAGTCCCGGCAAACAGGAAGTTGATAAGCGACAGATTCGAAAATGTCTTACACAATACAGTTGGCCACACTGATGCTCTGTGCCAAATATCAGGGAGTTGCCCCATGTGGTTCTTGAGAAAACTGTGACAGAAATTTTTTGTGACGACAACGACGCCAGACGACGACGCCAGATGACGACGCAAGACGACGGATAGTGATCCCTATATGTCGCCACTGTGTGTAACGCAGGCGACACAACAAATTAAACAGTTACTATTTTGTTTATTTCGTCCATGTTTTTGGTGTTTAAAAAATACCAGGCTATACATTATGCCATCCAGAAAATTACTAATCTTCTTAGGACACTCCTATAAGTCGGACATAGAGTTTTGGACCAAAATTTAACTCCCAAAAATCCAACTTAAAGGCGAGAATATATGGTAAGGTTTTTAAAAGTAGGTCAAATTCCAAGTTAAAGTCACAAGGTCAAACACTGTGGTATCACATGTCTTGCCATAAAGAATCTATATACAGAATATGAAAGCTTTTCCTTAAATGGTTCATGTGAGGAAATATTTAAAAGGTTACATTTTCTTGAAAGTAGGTCACACTCCAAGGTCACAAGGTCAAAAATCATGGTATGAAATGAAAGGATTTGCAATAAGAAATCTATATACAAAATATGAAAGTTCTACCTTAAATAGTTCAGAAGATATTGAATAGGTCACATTTTTTTAAAAGTAGGTCAACTCCAAGCCCAAGATCACAAGGTCAAAGGTCATGTGTGACATATATAAAGCCAAGGCTTAACATAAAGAATTTTTGTTCAGTTTTTGAAAACCCTAACTTAAATAGTTCAGGAAATATTGAATAGGGTAAGTTAAACTCCAAGGTCAATGTCATAAGGTTAAAAACTTTGATACCATAGAAAAAACCATGTTACGAGGAATGTGCATATAAAATATAAAAGCCTTATCACTTACTTCTAAAAATTTATGAGCAAGGTTGCTATGCGTTACAATGTTCCCCACTGCCCCCCAAAAAGTTGAAGCACAAAAGTCCCTTAACTTCTGTAAAATTTGTTGAATCAAAATGATTGCGCAATACGATCAACTACATATGGTGACTAACAATCCTACAAAATTTGAACAAAATCCGTTGAGCGGTTTCAGAGGAGTTGTGTCCATAAAGTCAAGTGGGACGGATGGACAGACGCATAGATACCAGTATTTCTATGTCACAACTTGCGAACATTTGCATTTGGATTTCATTTAGTGTGTTCCTGTTACTTTTAAAATGAATTTGTTTTAACAATTGTTTAATCAATTTCCTGTATATTCCCCTATAAAATTTTGATCCCCTATTGTAGCCCCGACCTACCCCCAGGGGCCATGATTTGAAGAAACTTGAATCTGTACTATGTCATGAAGCTTTCATGTAAATTTTCACTTTTCTGGCCGAGTGATTCTTTTATGTGGCGGTAATATTTAATGCGAAGTAAACTAATGCACATTAAATTCGTATGCATCTCTAAATTAAAGGGTGCAAGAAATTAATTAAAGGATTGACTATATTATTATTTTTATAGATATTTGAATGAATATTGGGTAGATACAGAATTCATTGTTCAAAACACTAGGCCAATATCACAGGCACTCGACGTTTTAAATATCTATAATAAAAAAAAATTGTCTTCCTGTAAACAATATTATGTTTACAGGAAAGACAATTTTTTTTTATTATAGATATTTAAAACGTCGAGTGCCTGTGGCCAATATATAGTGTACATGTTTACAATGTACATGTAACTGATCTATACACACAAGGAGTTTTGGCGTGTTTGTTTTTATATGTTCCCAAGAAATTACTTGTTATTTCCTCTGACGATCAGCATTCATTGTATGCTGTTTGTCCATGTTTATTTTAGGGATTAATATTATCATTTTGATTAGTTTTTCGCACAAATCTAACATTAATATATATACATGTAGTTGACCACGGGTATGATGCATGTGACCCAAATTTGCCATTATGCATGCGTGTACATTTAATGTGAATTAGCTTCGCTTTGCGTTCACACAGAGCTAATGCGAAGTAAATTTAATTCGCATTAAGCGACGTAAAATTTAATTCGAAGTAAACTAATGCACATTAAATTCTACGTGTGAACGCGGTTCAGATTTAATTCACATTAACTTACGTTTAATGCGAATCAAATTCTTCGTGTGAATGAGGCATAAGAGAGTTAGATTTTTAATTCCTGATTAAAGAATAATAATTTTATTTAATATGGGTGGATGAGTCTTTCTCAATAGTTGAATTTATAATATTATATATATGTACATTATTACATATCTGATAGCATAAAAATGAGCTTCCTTCAAAGGAAATAAATCTTGAAAATGTTAATTTACACAAGTGAGCATTTGTGACTGATTTACACAAATTTACTGAGTAACATGATGTTTTAGAATTTGATAATTTGGGGAGATCATCTTTAACCCTTGACCTATTCATCCATGCTTTCATAGAATTCATAATATATTTACAAATTCTAGAGAGTCAACAAGTCTAACAAAAAGACCAAACTTAAATCGTTATTATCAGAAAATGTCTTGTGATTGAAAGTAGCTGAGCAATTCATCCATCTCTATACAAGAGGCAGGAAAATGTCAACAGTTTAATTCACACATTAAGATCACACAGAAATACAAACAAACCAATCAGAAAAGCTCACTTGGTTTCAATGGAGCTAAGAGTGTTTTGTAAATCCACTGCTGAGAAGGAGGAAGGAACACATAGAAAAGAGGAAATAGGTTTGGATGAGAGATAATGAATAGATCATAGACAGATAAGTATGAGGAAGTGTTGTGAAAGCTAGCTATTAGAATACTGCCAACAGCCGAGTACGTCTATGATGAGTACGAAACAAGGAAGACAGCAACAATCATACATTGAATAAGTCAAATTGATACAATTTACTTCAATTAAACTGAAATAGTATCAGTACTTGTTTTGAAGCTGGGTCATGGGAAGGGCCCTGTGATTTAGCCACCAGTTGTTTGTAGTAATGAGGTCCTAGTTTGTCCCTCATAGCCCCAACATAGAAGTTAGCACATCTAGAAAAAAATACATGGAATTATTTATTGAAATTTTGTTTCATTTCTAATATCACTCTGCTTTACAATACCATCTTGTGTATAAATACATTTACGTGTAGCCGTACATTGTAAATTTTCATTCTCTATTCACAACATTAGATAAAAGCATGACATTTCAAATCACTGAAGGATAATGATCAAATGGACAAGATGAAGATAAGTTTTTGTACAAAGTTTAAAATTTTTACATTTGGAAAGTCTCAAGAAGCTATTAAGTGTCTTAGCCAATCAGAAGCCATGATGTCATATCTAGATTAACTGCTTCAAATTTGAAAGATAGTAAATTTCTATTGGGAAGCAAGAGGATCATTAATACCAAGTATGATTGATCAGAAATTCTCGTATTTTGGAGAAATTCACAAGTAGTGACTGTGTGGCTATGGAGCCATTTCAGAGGTCATTACGAGTAGAGGTCATTTGTTTACAGACACTGATGCCAACAGAATGGATGATGGACACCTAGTGAATCAAGGTAATGGCTTACACTGAACTTAGGACAGGTGAGCTTAAAAGAAAATGGTAACTTACATGAATTGATATGGGTTTGTAGCATCACTCACCCCTTCCATATGATCTCTTTGTACTCGTGCGGGACTCCTGATCGGATCATGAGTTTTAGTTCCTGGGTGCGGAGGAAGGGTTTGCCTGTCTGAGCCATAATAAAGTTCTCCCACTTCACCTGATGGGACAATTCCTCACCCTGCCTCTATCAATAAATACCTAATATATAGCATTTATCTATGAAAGTCTCAAGTACGACTGATGACTTGACCTTTAATCTTTGTTAATCAATTTGATCATGAATTAGAGTCAAAATCGGCAAGCATCAAGCATTATGTAAAAAATTTGGAAAGTGGCGTGAAAATAGATATGGTTGAAACTCCTATAAAATGTTCATAATAAATAGCCTAATAAAAATAATGAACCAAAAAATAATTTTTCCCTTTGTTACTATGGAAACCATGTGCCTTTTGGATGTACATGTATTATGTATTTAAGCACAACACCAGAATTCATGTTAATGCAAACATATATTTATTACAGCATGGTTATCATAAAATCTTTTGATTGGATTATGTATTCAAACATATTACACTCATTTATTATAATTAACATTATCTACACAATCACAAAATTTAAGTTCTTTCAAATATTGGCATCATTTTGGTTTTATTACGGTAAATGGCAACTATAACCATACATATTATTTATATTCAAACATTTTTGTTTTAATTGGTGAATTTACTTATATTTATTCATTAGAATACAATTTATATTAGGCCTAGTTTATTGTACAGTAGCAGTCATAAGTAACAATTAAAAAGATTGAAGTGAGCTAGTTAGCTATTTTGCAATGAAAGATATTCTTTAGGCCTACTCTAAATGTGTTCAAGATCTATAGTGAATTAACATAATGTAGTACATGAAAAGGGTGAGAATTTTTTTTTTTGTGGAAATGTTTTAAAATTTTATATAATTTATATAGTAGTTGAACTAAAGAGACAGGATGTTGAGGGTTTTTACCATTCAATAGGGCAAGTACATAAAAGTATCCAGAATCTTTTCCCTGGGGGTGGGGGGGGGGGGGGGGGGTGTTACCACATGCAATTTTCCCAATCTAAAACACTTATTACTAGTATTTTACAACTGGAAGTGCATAAGAATATGCAAATATGCAGATATATTCATTTCCTACCAAGCTATAAATGTGTGCCTAGCCTATACCAATAAAATAAGGATGGTTAATTGAAAAACAACAACAGTATATTGTAGTACAGGAGCTGACATATTCTTCATAGAACAAATTAGAATAATATCACATTGTACGGAATCTTTCACCCATTGATTAGATACATCAGCATCTTGTATATAGAATATTTAGTGTATATTTTAAGTTTGCTACATGTTACACACCTCGACATTTTTATTTAAATTGGTAATTCATTAAGATCCATTCAAGTAAGTAAGTAAGTAAGTAATTTTTATTTAAAGTCGGAAACTATATACAGGTAAACAATAAACATGAGCTAAGAGCTCTTTAACCGACTATATAAAAGCATGATTAATCAAGGTGATCAGTTGATGTCATTACAAGCTTACAATCACATCTTTCCATACACTTAAGTACAATTTCTTTGTCATTATTAGTAAAGCTGCATTTGTTAGTTGCTTTTACATTTTACCTTCTTCATGCATACCATGATAAACTAACACTAAGACAAGAGGGGGGGGGGGGCTGTCATCAGAATTCACATCACTGGGTGGGGTATATACCAAGTACCAAGGAATGGAAACTTGACGTGAGGGGTTGATGTAATTTTTAGATGCAGAAAAACCAGAGGTTTGTATTTTTCTGTTGCACAAAACAAACTCGTAATTTAGATCCGCCACTGCCTCAAATAAACTATGACGTTAAAATATAGACTGTGACATCTTACATATATCATCTTGCCCCTTTCAGAGATATTCACAGGTACTTTACAAAAATGCATTATAAATGGCAACAACTTGTGTTTTGTGTAAATGTTCAATAATTAAGAGTTTTCTTACTCTTTGCTAGATAGGCACAATGATTCAAAGTTGCTGAAAATCTCAATTTTCCAAAATTTGCTGTCTTTTATCATTGCAACCAGGACACATACTTTTAGCAACCAAATTTTGTTTGATATGCATCATAAGTGTTGAGCCATAATGACTTGCAATTTTTCATCCTACTTGGTGAACCTGTATGCAAAAGATGTAGGGGAATTACACACAGGAGAATAAGGAAAATGTCCTATTTGAAGCACATATTTACATTATCCCTGAAGGTCAAAGGAAAGCTTTTTTATACATATATTGTACTAAATATGGGTGTTCTCGTAAAGCTGAAAACCATTTTGATTGAATTTTAAGCATTATGCTTAGACTGACTGCATGGTGTTTGAAAATCGTTCATTTTGCCAATTTTTTCAAAGTCTGAAAATAATATACCAGATTTGTTATCTCAATGCATTTATAATGGTTGTAAAATTGGGGGAGGGGAGGGATCTCCCCAAATGACAAAAGAGTGTATCATTGTTGTTTCTTAAGCTGGGTAAGATTTCTTTTCATTATTTTAAAAGAAGAAATAGATTTTTAGCAGGAAAATTTGAAATTTGTTAGTTATATTCAATACATGTTATCATTCCAAAGACAAAACTGTTATTTTTGTAACACGGGAATGACCCTGAACACATTGTTATTAAAAAATCTGAACAATTTATATATAGTATAATAAGATAAGATAAGTTTATTCCAATTTTGGGCCCAGAGGGCATAACAGTAGTATGTATAAGTCAGATCAAATATGAATTATAATCTTATAATCAGATTTCCCTCCTCCCTTAAAAAAAACTTTGAAATGCGCAAGATTTACATATATACATGTACATTTGAACCTTTTTTGAACTTTATTGTACCAAAGTTGTCCATCAATTTTATTTTACAGATATAACATAGACATGATATATGACACCTAACAAGAATAGTCTCAAGGGGACCCGCGTTAGAATTGGTCCTGATCAGTACCACTTGCTTGTAATAAGAGGTGACTAAATGGGATGGTCCTTCAGATGAGACAACAAAAACTGAGTGCCCCGTGTCATAGCAGGTGTGGCACAATAAAGATCCCTCCTTGCTCAAAGGCTATAAGTGCCGAGCATTGGGCCTAAATTTTGCAGCCCTTCAATGGCAGTAGTGATGTCTCCATGAGTGAAAGATTCTCAAGCGGGACGTTAAACAATATACAACCACCCAACCTAACAAGAGTACAGTTTTCATTTTTTCAAAGGTGGTTGTATATTTTCATTATATAGCAATAAACTTCTGCTATTCAATAAGTGTTAAAATTAATGTTTTTCATCCATATATTGTCATGGCAACAATTACCCTAGAAAACTTGAGTGTTTGTTTTGAAAATGGGTAAAATCATTCTAAAATCAAATCAGGTAGACAAATTATCACATCATATCAAGTAGAGCCTCTGAGGAAATATATTTCCCCAAATATTAAGCTAAAAATCATTGATTTCCACAAGGATTTGTACTGATGTAACTAAGGAAATGAATCAATATGTCTAAAATATTTTTTTTAGTTTGCAGGTTTTTGTGTTAAGTGGGATAAGATCAACTATATATCAGGAGAGGAAAAAAATATTTGAGTTTCCACAAAATGCTTGATGTTTGCTGATCTTGACATTTAATTAGATTGGGGTCATTGGAATTTGCATAACATTTAAGTGATGATGATTTTAATTAGTATGTCCAACAGATCAGATGTGTCTTAAGCAGTTCTATCTCCAATCCCAAAAATGATTATGTAGTTTACTATAAAGAGTACTTTCAGCTGGTTTAGTGTAAAAATTGTGCTGTTTTTCATTCTTTTGTTTTTTCTACATTTAATAACTTTTTGTCTTGGAGGAAATTTGACAGTATTCACTATTTGTGTCACTGCATGGGTTTATTTTAGTGTTGTATGAAATTTTCCTCTCATGATTTTGTATCTATAGTATAGGTTCAGCACATTCTGGCATGAAAACATTGTTGCTTTTTCAGTACTTATTCTGGTATATATATACAGAAAATAATAAACAAGAAACAAAATCTCTTTTCTCTTGCCTTGACTTTATCACTGACTTCAGAAGATTTTCTCTCTAGTTTCTGAGCTTCCAAAGTCACAGGGTCAAATTCTCCACTCTCAAAATCGTATTTCTTCACAAAGCCATATCTGTCATATTCCTGACCACTGAAATCCAAATTCCAAAGTCATTTCAAATTTTCTGTTACATGTTTATAAGTAAACAGATAAACACTGGTTATCTTTAAGAATATAGATGTAAGTTTGTGTCCAATTGTGGGTAGCCTTAGAGTTCTAAATTTTTGCTTGTTCTATATGTCTTAATGTCATTCAAGATTATTAACTCACAAAAAATTTGTTAAAATGTGGCAATATTGCTGGTTTCAATATCAGTAATCTACCATCTAGATATAAAATTGTGTATTAAAATATATACCTTACTCAAAACATGAAAAGTGGGATCATTTTGCCTCTTTCTTTTTGTTTGTTTTCATGTCTTTTTTGTTTGTTTTTCTGTCTCCTTTTTAATTCAAATTTCAGGTTTTTGAATCCTGACCTCATGCAAAACAAATGGGGAAGAAAAAAGAACATTGCTCTGATCTAATTCAGAAATCCACTTCGTGAACTAGCAAAAGTGATATATTACATCATCTCTGATACTGAAAACTTCTTGTTTTGATGGAAGTCCTACTTATAACTGTATATATATATATGGTATAAGACATGCACAGCACTTCACAAAACTTTATTTCCTCAATCTTCTCTCAGTGAGACATAATATTTTGGAAATTCCATTTGTTTATCAATACATACATACATGAATATAAAATTATTCTAAGTAGCCTAGCTTTTTTTTTGCACCAAAACAACCTCATGGATTTATGTGCAAATAAAATTATCACAAATAAAATAAGGCTTTATACAGTACATGTACAATGCTATCCATCAAAATATCTCCTCAGTTTTCCTTTTTTATCCCGAATTTTCCATGAAATCCAATTAAATTATGATTTATAAAATGCTTATAAATCAATTACCTCTTTGTCAAAAATCTTCCTTTATACATGTATCACAGCCCGATTTATTGGAAGATTGTTATCACACGTACTGGTACCTAAAAAACCCCTACCTGGATGTGAGAATACATTCATGGTCATCAACATCCTCATTTGTCTGGAGGGCGTCTGACAACAACTGGGAGATGATCGTCTGTGAATTTCGCTCTCCATCTACTCACGAAAAAGACCCAGTGGCATGTAATGAAGTACAAGTTTTGTAAATGAGATAAAAACTGTATGCATGGGGGGGGGGGGGGGGTGAACTCAAGGGTTCATGTGAACTTTACTGACATACAATTTCATTTATTGATATTGCTGTAAACCAGCTCTTATTTGCACAC
Organism: Ostrea edulis; assembly: GCF_947568905.1. NCBI lineage: Eukaryota > Metazoa > Mollusca > Bivalvia > Ostreida > Ostreidae > Ostrea > Ostrea edulis. Next base: position 15,433,152 of record NC_079167.1, on the reverse strand, counting down.
AAAATATAACTGTAAAATTTGCAGGCAATCCTGTTTTATGAATATTTTATGAAACCTCTTCGTTTTTGATAGAATGAAGTGTAAGAATCATTTGTAATTAGTAAGAAACAAGGTACACCAAAGGATGGTGAACAGTTCACTACTATCTCAACGATTCTAGGAGAAAATTTCTAAACTTTGAAATAAAGTGATCTAATGAACAGGAAATGTTTTTTTTTAAGTCCTGGTAAATGAACAGTCATATAGAAACTCTTAACATTCAGTGTTTTTTGTAAATGCTGTATAAATCATTTCACACCTACCCATCACAGGTTGTTCCATTTCTTGCAGTAAATAGAGATATTTGCTTTTGGTCTGTAAAAATTTTGCCTCTAGCTTTGCATTGTCCCTACAGATTGAAAAAAGACATAATTGAAGAGCATCAATACAATAATCTTTGAATTTGATGACATTTCTCCAAATCCTACAATTGCTGTGTCCTTACATCATAAGACATTTGTGTTGTTCATCATCAGTCTGCCTCAGTTCATTCAGCTCCAGAATTTCCTTGGTTAAGAATTTATTCTGTAGTTCATAAGCTTGGCACATATCCTGAAATGGAAAAGACATGTTAAACTGAACATCAAACATGTGAAAGTTCAAAAATTTTGAAAATTACTTTACATGAATTTTTTCAGAATAACATATTAAACTCCTAAAATTCCTCCCCTAGCCTGTTAAACTAGAGTCTTCCACTCTATAAGCCTTAAGCAGAGTGTTTTGTGCTCTCATTTAAATTTCAAACAAATGCAATATCATAGGTTCAAATGTTCATGGAAAAAATATCCTTTATTTGAAAAACTTGTCATCATTGATCAACTGACTTTGTTGGTCTTGCTCAGCCTTGAAAACAACAAAAACAAGCGTTCATGAAATACTGAAGAAACTACAAAACATACTCTGAGTTTCTCTAGCTCTCTGGTGTCCGTGTCAAAAACCACTGATTTCCTGATGGTGGGGCTGGACGGGGAGGATGAGGAGCTTGGGTCATTGTTGTTTTTTTCTAGCTCAAACATCTCATTGGTCAGTTTGACAATAACCTCATCCTTAGCCTGGAGCATGTGCTGAAGCATGGTCAACTGATCTTGTATTGACTTCATCTCCTCTTCAGTCAATCTGTGTTGGGATATGCAAGGTTTTCTTTCTCGCTTACTTTTATTTATTTTTTTTGTGCAAGCATGAAATTTATTCAAATGATCATAACAACACAAGTATCGATACCTGAGAAATATCTCTGGGAGCTGCACAACTCCTGATTTAGAAATATTTTGTATTCTAAACCTCAATGGACTTGAATTGAATCTCTGAAATATTATTCCTAATGAATGCTGTAACTAGCTTGTTTTAAATGTTTATCCTGACATCCTGAGTTGTGAAAATGGTGGGTTCAAATAATCTCTTGACTTAAAAATTCCATTATAAACCCAACAAAAGATTTCCAGTTCAGGTTCTTCTTAGTATGTCTTCTTAACATACCTTTGTTTCTGAGCAACAATGGCCTTTTCTTCATTGGTTGTTGTCAAACAATACTCTAGTTCTACAATGTGTTTATCTCTCTCCTTCAGCATCTGATGGAGACCTTCCTCAGACTGGTTTACACCATCAAATCTAACAGCAACAATTTAAATACACATTAAAAAACCTGTGTCTTCATTGACACCATATGCAAAACCAGTAATGATCAAGTTCTGTCACTGCCTTCTTGGCTACTTAGCTTACCTTGTTTGGATTTCCTTCCTGAGATTGTCCACTTCCTTTTGAAGCAGACGGACAATTTCTCTGTTTGCTTGGAGCTCCTCCTCTGTCCCCTGGTGTTCCACTCTTAGGATATTCACATCATTCTGAAGCTGCAACAAATCAACAATAAAACAATTCTTTTAAAGTATGTAACAATTAATTCTAAAGAAATTTCCTAAACTAGTATATAAACCCATATTTACTATGACTCAGTGTATTTCCTGTCTTCAAAGTCTCAACACTAGTACAGCAAAAATACAAATACTGTGGTTTTATCAGTTTTCAAGAGGATCAAATTTCAATAATTTGTCAAAAACTATAGTTACGTTCTTGAAAAGCTACCCTTAAATCTTCCTTATAAATCAACAATTTTTTTTACTTCATTCATCAATTGATTTTGTGGTCTGTCACACCCAGTACAATGTCGGTCAGATGTATGGTGGCATTTGACGAAAATTGGTGAAACTATGGTAAGTAATACATAAATATGCTGGTATCAGTCGTAGTAACCCCAACCCGATTGAAATAAGATCTTTGATCCACTCCCAACTGTATAGGTAACAGCTATTACAATGTAGTAACCCCAACCTGAATAGAATAAGATCCTTGATCCGCTCCTGACTGTAATGGTAACAATTACGATGTAGTAAACCTTAAATTTGATTAAAGTAAGATCAATGATCCACTCCTGACTGTACTGGAAACAGTTGTAAAAAAAAAATCAAATCTCATTAAAAATTAGATCTTTGATCTGCTCCCGATTGTACGGGTATCAGTTGTAGTAAACCCAATCTGGTTATAATAAGATCTTTGATCCACCTCTGATTTAATATGTCACTATTTCAGATTTACCTGTTTACACTTAAAGCATACTCCTGCATGATTAACAGATTCATCTACTGTTTTGGATCGTCGGACAACCTTCAGTTTGTTTAATGCTGATATGAATTTCCCCTGGTTCCTCAGTGGAGGTGAAAGGTCACCAGATGTCCGCTGTTTGAGGGGCTGATCCAAGAAGGTCCAATCTTCTGAGGCAGGGGAAGGTGATGATGTGTTTGAGGCATCTGGTTTTTTGGCTGTTATAGAAATACAGCAGTATTTGATAAGCATCGTATATGAATACTGAAAATGAACCAAACTCTAGCAACGATATGTATTATGTTTAAAAATGTGCATGGATGACCAATGTAACAATTTAATAAGATTGTATAATTTCATATGTTTCATTTCTAAAACATGGTATCAAAATGAAGATCAGACTGTATGGACACTGGATGTAATATCATGTTAGTTGACTATCATTCATGCATATTAACCATTAAAATTTCTATGAAGTTGACCAAGTCAGGATCATCCTGCCATTAATGTATACCCCACATAAATGTCTGGGCACAATGCTCAAAATATTTCCCAGACTCAGTGTGAGGCATATTTTAATCTGATAAGGATGCTGAGAGGCTAGTTCAATAAGGTAATACCTTCGTCCATAACTATGAATCAAACTCGAGAAAGTTAGAGAATATTTTTTCCTCAGAAAGAAAAACAGATTCAGTGTTTAGAACATCTTTCTTCCTAAAATAGACGTTTTTGGACTCTTCCCAGCATAACTATAAAATTCAAGTTGAATGTGACTCTTTGGGCGACTCTAGTTCAAAATACAATAGTTTCAGTTTATCCTAATAAGGTATCCTTTTTTAAATTTCATACAAGGAACACATGAATTTTATCGGGAACTATCGCAATCACATTTTTTTAAATAACTTAATTTTCTTGTTTACTAGTTTTGTATAATCTAATGGGGAAAACTTTTTTTTCTAAAGAAAGCATCTAGATGTTTGTGGGAAGTAATACACAAACAAACAGCGGGATGATCCAGATTAAGGTTGACCTTGATCTGTTTGCTTCCTCTTGATGTTGGTCACGACCTCTTGAATGTCTGACTTGAGATTTGATGCTGTCAGCACTGATGGTTTTGCTACTGATGATGTCCATTCACCCAAGGAAACTCGTGTGACACCGAATTTATCTGAGGAAGGGATTTCTGGAATTTCATTTTTTTCTGAATTTCCTGTTTCACATTGAGGTTGCTTTTCTGATGCTGATAATCCTCCTAACGAATTAGGTCTGGGTGTCTACAATTTATTCCAGTAATTATTTATTCACTTTCATCATTCAAATAATTGCAGTACTGTGTTGTAAAATAATGCTCATAAAATTTGTTTTATTTGTAGCGATTTTCTTTAGAATTACAAACAAACACTCCCCCACCCCCCCAAAAAACTACAACTTTGTACTTGACAATGTAATCATAACTGTTCCAAAAATTTTTGTTTACCTTGGATACAGGTTGAGAATTCCTCTGAGTGGCATGAGTTCGCCTCCTCTTTTGAAGTTCCTGCAGCCAAAACATCATTACATGGCGATCAGGTGCCTCCAAATAGTAATCTTTGTTTTCTGATCTATAATCAAATGAGTAAAAAAGTGAAGATAATGAACAGTGATTAATCTGATAAATCCTATAAAGAATATAAATTGAGAGTAGGGTACACATGGGCTACTGGACACATCAGAGCTGGAATCAGGTGCCTGGGAGGAGTAAGCATCTCCAATCTAATTAAAATCAGATCCTAGGATACGCTCACAATCGCTATAATAGGATCTGACATAACCCCATAGGGGGTCATGTCTGTATCAGACCTTTCGCTTGGAATATTCATGAGAACTATCAGCCAGTCAGATTGCGCCATACAGACAATGATGGCTATTTAGGCGGATCCTGGCAATTCGTAAACAAATTGCTGTAATCTCTCTCCCACAAAGTTTATTCCACACTGTAAAATTGTATATTCTCGCATAGTGAATTTTAAACTTTCACAATAATGCCTAATCTATTCCGTTCATACAAAGAACAAAACGTACGATATGAAATACACCCAAATTGAATTAATTGTGAATTCCGATTTATGTATAAATAGGGATGGGTACGATTTGAATAGTTTTCAAGATGGTTTACTTAAATAATGCGAGGAATAAAGCGCCAGTCGACGTCAACGTGCATTGTGACGTCGCATCTAGCTGCGATATGTTTTCTTTCAAACCAAACAATCGCAGCCACTTTCCTTTAATTGTGAACACCGACGATTTAAAAGCCGACGCGCTGATTGGCGGGCATAAAGTTCATCTGAACATGACCCCTAATCGGATTATGTCAGATCTACTTACACAGAGTATACGGCGCGGATCTAAGAAGTCTGATTTTAATTAGATTGAAGCATCTCCTGTTGACCTATCACATATGCTGTGAGCTCTATATGTTAATCAGGTAAAACGTATCCAAAGTCAAAATCAGGATGTAAAGAACAGTCTAATAAATTGGTATGAAACATGTCAGACAGCATTTGACCTGTGACAGGTTGTATCTGCAAATTATATCATTTTAAAAACAATATAGAATTTGCAAAATGCTGACTTTAAAGCATTTACAAGCTGTAACTGACGGTATTTTTTCAACTATCCAATTATTCACCAAATAACACCTACTGGTTTAACTAATATAATCCCCAAGATCTGAAGAAAAATTCTGCAAAATAAACAAGGGAATATTGTTTGAGAGCACACCTACAATGAGCGTTTCATATAAACCGCCATTGTGTCGTATACACGGACATGGGAACGATGATTGCCGAACATAATCGGGTTGCTGAGACCGAGGCCATATACAAAGAGTAACTACACGTGTCGTTTGTTTTAAAATATTACGTTGTTTCATGAATGACTAGAAATACTATGCAAGTGTAAAAAGGTAATAATTACGCAAATGTGCCACTCAAATGAAATTTTGATTGTGAACTTTATATAAAATTGGCACGATAAACTGTTTACAAATCTAACATGTGCTCAGTGCCAGTCTCTTTCGCTTTTTCCGAACTGGTGACCTCCAAGGTCAATGCACATCGGTGGTTACGAGCAGGAATTACTGACAGGATGACAATGATTCATGAATCTATATTTTCTGCTGATTTGACGGGTTTATTGCTTCAGATTCACTTTGATTCTATTAAGTTATATATATTCAATCACATATATGTTGACTATTTGTTCTTTTATTTTTTAATTTATTTTCCGTCAGTTACAGCTTGTATTGCTTTAAACAAGACTGTTGAAACCCCTGTAACATCAACTTATTTTTCAGTATCCTGCCTTGATTTAAAAATTAATCATATGCAGAACATGCTCTTGTATATTGAATTAGTTGAGAGACATAAACACCACTTGCAGGTGATAATAGAATATTGCTGCATAAATATTGGAAGCTGATCAGATGAAGAAAAAGTTGAAGTCATCCTGTTTGCCATAAAGCCGAGCTGTTAGTTTGTAGTTAACATACAACTATGTTCAATAAAATATCCACATATGAAGCAGATATGGAAGGCTGTGGTGTCTTTTATTTCAAGCTCATTGGGATATATTAAAAACAATTTTCTATTTGCTTTAATTTAATTGTGCTGGTAATCTGCTTACAGTTGCTCAAATATCACATCATTTATAGGACCTAAAATTCACTGACTTAAGACAATCAACTAAATTCACAAACTTTTCATCAAAACCCAGTCCTCATTCCCATAAGATTCTGAATGTTATAAAAAATCAATCTTAAAGTAAAAGTACTAATAACACAGACTTTTTTCTTGACTTGCTGTTTCACAAATGAAAGGCTATATATATAGTTACTTTAAATATCACCATTCAAAAAATTAATTTGTTCCAAAACAATTTTTTTTAAAATTCTGCAATCAATGATTGACGACAGAAATGAACTTATTATACGAAAATTTGAAATAAGATTTAGATTTTTATCTGATATCAATCTTTTGATCTTGCCCCTTAGACATAAGCAATTCAACAACTTCATTGATGGTCTCAATTGGGCTTTTATTCAAGTACTTCCACACATCCCTTTTTTCTATATTCCAGTTATCCTATCTATTTTCTTCTGAATTTTAAAGTAAACAAAAAAAAACAAAAAAAAAACAAACAACCCCCCCCCCCCACCAATCATATAATTTTTACAAAACCTAACCTGATTTCAAATCCTCCAGGTTTATCAGTCTTACTAGCATCAAAATAAAAAGTGGCATGTGAAATGTCTATTTCACCAAGAGGTAGAAAATCATGAGGATTCCTATAAAAGTATAATCTGCTGTTGGTGTCACTGTAAACAAACCATCTCAGTCGATTAAATTTTAACAGGCCTTTGCTGGAAGTGATATGCAACCATCCAAATAATCTGGTATCTGAGGAATCAGGAAGTCCAGGTTTAATCCTTCTGCTTACTTCGTCACTACTTGTTTTTTCTAGGATATGATTGGCATTGTCTTCTAGCTTGTGGTTGTTTTCATGTTCCATTTCACTTGATATGTCACATGTTACTCCGCTGCTTCTGTTTACATTACCGTCGTTATCTGCTGTAGTACCTTGTACTTTCATTTTGTCTCCGCCCCCCTCCGCGTCCATAATTATAAGTTAAGCAGGTTCTTCAAAAGATAAAATTCTTTGCAGCAGAGGAAGATAACATCGGTGTAATAAAATTTAGCAATATCTGTTCCCATGACAAGACAAGGAATTAAAATTAAAGCTCGACACTACGAAAGCGGAAATATTGTCCAATTTTCAATTTAAAAGCCAGCGGCTGAAATCTCGATCCCAAGGTAAAAAAGTAAAATAATATTGTCAAACTGTCAATCGATAATTCTTTTCTTTTTCTTTTAAAAAAACCCCAACAACCTTACATTTATATTACAGTCATGAATATTCATAATTAACTCATTAAGACGCTGATTTTGTAGAGTATCAAATTATCATCGGGATTGGTATACCGAAAAGTACATGTAAACAAACATGCTGACTGACGAATTTACAAAGTTGCTAGAAACTGCTAAAGAAGTGGAGAAGAAAACATGCAAAGGTAAAAATGAATTGAAAATTCATAACCAATTTTCACTAGTTGGGTTCATAATGTAAATCATTCGTGTTGTTAGAATTTAGATTTTACACGTTCATGAAAAGATTGTCATACTTTTGAATAAACAGCACATGTAAAACTATGTGAAAGAAACAGGCGAATCAGCTGCAGAACCATTACTTGTTTTTCTGAACAAAATGAAAATAGAAAAGAATCATGAGCAACCAGATAGTCTGGATTCTTCGTCTGATCCACAATATTTTCAGGGAGCTATACAGTTCTCATGCACAGAAAAACATTGACTACATTATTTTATAAACATAATTTTGTATTCAGGGAAATTTTCACTTCATGTTATTTTTTGTCACTTTGGATAAGGAAGAAATTAGTGAAAATAAAACAAGGGCAAAAAATTCCTTGTATACAGTATTTCTAAGTTTTACAACCTGTCCTTGTTTGTAATAGATCATGTAAATTTTTTTTTTTACATTTTACCCATTATCTAGATGATGCTTATTATGTTGTAGTCTTTCATCGATTGTCAGTCAGTGTCATCGATTGTCAGTCAGTGTCATTGATTGTCAGTCAGTGTCATTGATTGTCAGTCAGTGTCATTGATTGTCAGTCAGTGTCATTGATTGTCAGTCAGTGTCATCGATTGTCAGTCAGTGTCATCGATTGTCAGTCAGTGTCATCGATTATGATCATATAAGTGGAATAAAAAGTTATATATGTACAGATAAGAAGCCCCTGCTGGAGTGTGTGGTACAGAAATGTCAAACTAACCTTGCCAAGAAGGAGACATCACCTTCAGAAGCCTCCCAGGCATATGCAGGGGCTGTACTTGACTACACCTTCATTGACGAAAGTGTAATGGTGGAAGAGAGCTTTCCCAGGGACAGCTGGAGGCCAAGAATTAAGGCAATTTTTAGTAAGGATTTTTTTTTTGCATATCTGACATGATAAGTATTATGACAATGAGATAGTAAGGAGCTTCTATCTATATCATTGAATGTAATGTTTTTGGAATTTATATATGCATATCAATAATTGAAATGATATTAATACATACATTTGTATTGAAGTTGCTTGTATTGAATTGGTTGTTTTTAGATAAAATTCAGTCCCTAAAAATGTTTGATAAAAGATATGAATTATTTTGTACTCGCACATGCTTGTATTAAAAGACATTTCACAGTCTATGGAAGTGATGCATTGTTTCATAATTGTTATACTGATTTATAACAGCTCTTCATAGTCACCAAGTTTGTAATACACCGGTTTCAAGATATATCTGAGTTGTTTCCCTTAGGAGAATTCTCGTACATAGTAAGACGGGAAACAACTTGTTAATTTACGTGCAGGAGTGTGACAAATATTTATCACTGCATAAGTGAATGAGCTAAGTAAGTTTTTCATAGATAGTTTCATAACCCAAATTCGATTGATACAGAAACTAAGTAAATGATAAGTATTCAGGGAGTAATTAAATACATGGGATTCTTGTTATATCATGTTATTTCATTGTTCATACGTATCATATCTAGGATATTACTTGCAAATATGACAATGTTTTTATGTTTCCATTTCAGTAAAACATTTCTTTCGATAGTATTTTGTATTTCCTACATTTCAATATCTAAAGACAAGCCACTTTTAATATATTTTATCATCTTCCTCGCTGACTGTAGGTCCACTTAGTCCCAATTCCACTAAATGTACCTTCTAAATAGAAGAGCTCTCATCTTGAAACTGGCGTATTGCATAAGTAAACAAGGACTGAATCGTTTACAATAGATTTTGAATTAGATTATTTTGTCACACATTTTTTTGTTTTGGTACATGCATGATTTTTTTTCTAAAATACGGATACTTCTAGATTGAAGAATATTCCCATTAAATGTAAAAGAAGAAAAAATTATACTTTAAATCAGCATTTATGGTTATCAGTTATCGAAAATGTTTATTAAAAGAATGATAAAACACTAAGACATTATATACAAAAGTCAGCAATGAAAGTGTTAAAAATGAACATGTAGTTTACTAAGAAAAGCATGCATACTTTATTAGTTTATACATATAGACACCAATACTTTCAGTTGAATTGAATTTTGGATTTATCGAATCTCCTCAAATTCAACATATATATAGTCAGCTGTAATTTGATATTGATTTTAGGTGAGATTGAAGGAATAGAAACTACTGTGAAAAAACTAAATCCAGGGAAAGAGAATTTTGAGGTAGTGTATATGTTGTGTTCATGTGTTCAGTGTAATACAATGTACAATACTGAGATAGTGTACATATGTACATTGTCATATAATCATACTGAGATAGTGTACATCTGTACATTGTCATATAATCATACTGAGATAGTGTACATTGTCATATAATCATACTGAGACAGTGTACATTGTCATATAATCATACTGAGATAGTGTACATTGTCATATAATCATACTGAGATAGTGTACATTGTCATATAATCATACTGAGATAGTGTACATATGTACATTGTCATATAATCATACTGAGATAGTGTACATCTGTACATTGTCATATAATCATACTGAGATAGTGTACATTGTCATATAATCATACTGAGATAGTGTACATTGTCATATAATCATACTGAGATAGTGTACAGTGTCATATAATCATACTGATATAGTATACATTGTCATATAATCATACTGATATAATATACATTGTCATATAATCATACTGAGATAGTGTACATTGTCATATAATCATACTGAGATAGTGTACATCTGTACATTGTCATATAATCATACTGAGATAGTGTACATCTGTACATTGTCATATAATCATACTGAAATAGTGTACATCTGTACATTGTCATATAATCATACTGAGATAGTGTACATACATACAGTGATCCCCATTATAACGCCAACATTTGTACTTCGGCAATTTTGGCATTATAACGGGGGTGGCATTATATCGAGGGAGGGTTTGTGTGTACAGCTGTCATAAAAAATCAAACAAATTTTATCTACTACATCAATGTGCTATTATATTTCGGTGTGTCCGCCAAACTCAGATGTCAAAAACAATACTGCATATTTGAACTCAGTTGATTATCGTTTATGTAACTTATTATCTGCTCCAAACTTTGATACCTGGAGGACAAACGGCGGATAATTGGTTAAGCCTGCTCACTGAAATTTTCCTACCATTGATTGGCGATAATTAGCGGGGGTGATTATAACAGTAATTGACCAAGCCGTACCTGTAAATAGGTTGGCGGATGGCGGTATGCGGGGGATGGCATTATAACGGGGTTTTACATAGCGAGGAAAACGGGACTTTGAACTTTTTTGGCAATATGCCGGGATGGCATTATAACGGTGGGCAATATAGCGGGGGATCACTGAACAGTGTTTACATGTATAAATATCTTATCTCCTGCATTTGTAATATTGTCATTGGTTTACATCGACCATGTGATGACCACATATGTTCCATACACCGTCAGTGTAGCCATTAATAATCTTTTTTTCTAATAGATGAGTTATTTCTCTTCTTTAGTTTACTCTGGTTTCAAGGTGGCAGACAGCTCAATAACATAGCTGAAAACTCCAGTTGAAGAAATAAATTTCCAACTGCTAAAGCTGAATACGGACAATACATTGAACGCAAATAGCAAATACATAGTTTCTCACGTTACTTGTGTGTGACATCATAGTTGTTTAAAGAAATAAAGTTTTCGTGGATGTGCAGGATTACCTTCAATGTCGAGAAATGTTGTTTTCAAAAGCCGAGGTGTTAGGTGAGGCTTTTGTATTTCAAGCAACATTCTGAGACCGAGGTGGTTATTCAGCATCGTCCATTAAAACAAGAATTTTGTTTTTATTCTACTACGGCCCAGAAATATACAGCCAATCATTTACCTATACAGACCTATAACCTACTCTGTAATGAGTATTCAGGTCACAATGTATCCTACATGATTGCTTAAAATTAGTTTTGTAAAATCTATTTTAAAAATGGCAATCAGTGAGATTTATGTAATAGAATCCTTCATTAGTACGAGTGTGGTATAGGGAAATTCCACCGAGGGGACAAGATTCACCGTCTAGGACCGCGAATTTTATTCCAGTTGTGGAATTTCCCTATCCAACATGAGTAAATAACAAAGGATTATTTTTCTCACATTTTACCTACAGTTTAGTGCATAAATTCAAGAGCTTTGAGAAAATTCAAAATCATTAAAATCCTCATTTTAACTTTAATGGAAAAACTAATTAGACAGCCAGAAAGAGCATACCCGAAATTGTTTTACACTGTACTAAGTGTAAACTAAAAAACCTAAGGCTGTCCGCCAGAAAGCTATATCAAAATGAATTTTAAAGAAAACAATACAAAATATTTTACTTCATTGTGTAACGTAAATCATAGAAAATACATGACGTCACAATCAAATGACATCGCAGCAGTGTGATACAGAAAAATCTTGCATGGCTGTCTCACATGGGTAAAGTCGATCTCACACTGCTGATGATTTGAGAAACATTCGTTACATGGTTTGTAGCTGACCTAATATTGGTTTAAACATGGTCAATAAATTCCATTCCGTATGGAATTTTCTAGCCACGTATAAACCATACTAGGTCAACTAAAAACCATGTTACTAATGATACAAGTGGTCATCAAAAACAAAATGCATTAGCACCATAGAACTGAAATGTTATAGTGATATAAATGAAATATGTCCTGAGCATAAGAATATTTGAGCATGTGTAAAAAAAAAATCGCAAAATTTACAGATATTTTGCAATGTCATTCTCAACATCCTTTACTGAGCATCACAGCCTCTCATCTTCTCTAACAAGCATCACAGTGTCTCAACAAAGATAATGAGCAACACATTTCAACTTTTTGAACAAGCACCACAGGTTCACAACTACTCTTTCACATCACAGCTTCTTTTATATGCCTCTAACACTTAGCATTACAACTTTTTAACTCCTCTAAGAAGCATCACAGCTATTTGATTTCTCTAACAAGTATCACAGTTTGTCAACTCTTGTAATGATCGTCACAACTTCTATATACTCCTTTAAGGAGCTTCACAGCATTTTAAATCCTCTAATGAGCATCACAGCTTCTCAACTTTTCCAACAACCATCACAGCTTCTCAACTTCTCTCACAAGCATCAAAACTTAACTCCTCTAAGATGCCTCACAGCTTCTCAACTTGTCTAACAAGCCTCATACATTGTAGCTTCTCAACTACTTTATAAACAAGCATCAGAGCTTCTCAATTTCTCTAATGAGCATCACAACTTCTCATCTTCTCTAACAAGCATCACAACTTCTCATCTTCTCTAACAAGCATCACAACTTCTTAAATTCTCGAACAAGCATCACAGCTTCTTAACTTTTTAGCTGAGCATCACAGCTTCTCAACTTTTTAGCTGAGCATCACAGCTTCTCAACTCATCTAGCAAGCATCGCAGCTTCTCCGCTACTTCAACAAGCATCACAGCTTTTCAACTTCTTTAAAAGGAATCCCAACTATTTAACTCTTCTAACATACTTCACTGCATTTTAACTTCTCTAACAAGCATCACAGCTTTTTAAATCTTGTAATGAGCATCATTTTTTAAAACTCCTTCAACGAGCGACACATTTTCTCAACTTTTCTAAGAAGCATAACTTTTCAGCCAAGTATCCCACATTACAGCTTCTCAACTCCTTTAGTGATTACCACGACTTCTCAAACTTCTCAAACAAACATCACAGCTCTTGACAACTTAGAAATATTTTAGAATGTACTAGAAGAAATGAAATCCTTTAGAATGCACTAAATGAAATGAAATCCTTCAAAATGTACTAATTTAAATGAATCGAAATCCTTTAGAATGTGCTAAATGAATTGAAATCCTTTAGAATGCACTAAATGAATTGAAATCCTATAAAATGTACTAAATGAAATGAAATCCTTTAAAATGTACTCCTTGAATAAAATGAAATTCCTTTAGAATGCACCAGATGAATTGAAATCTATTTAATGATGTGATAGTACATGTATTTGATTCCTGTAAAACAGCAACAAACCTAAATATCAAATTCTGATGCAACATCTTAACTTTTCATTTTCAAAACAAGGCATGAGTCCTTTTTACATTTAAATGTCACTTAACTTTACTATCAGTATGTCGCTAAAGTTGATGGCTTTGGTGGAAAAAAAAAAGCTTTGATAACGAAAATTTTCTGTTCTTTCTTCTTTGTGCTTGATCTCTAGATTGATTTATCATTAGTGTATGTCGAAATGTTGAATGCTTTTGGCGTATTTTTAGAAATCTTGGTGTTCTCGCCTCCGCATGTGGTTTCCTAGCTATGACAAGCATGTTAACATGATTTTTGGAGTTGGATTTTATGTAAATACAAAGTATATCTTGTGTAAAAATATTTTTAATCCACTTATGTATAAAAGATTTTTATTTCTACAACGAAAATCTGTAAATTTCAATCTATCAAAAATCATGTCCATTACCCTTCAAATGCATTTGAATTCTTTAGAATACTGGTACAATGTATGCTAAATTAGATTATAATTGTGGAACAGATCTGAAAAGGAACATAAGAATAAATTCAAGTGAAATTTGAAAATTACTGCATAATTTAGATCATTTATATCTAAAAGTTCAGGGAAGTACGCCATTATAGTTTTAGATTACATCAGGTATGCACAACACAAATCATGCAATTGTTGATACAATTGTGGGAAATCTCTAATGTGTACATTATTCTTATTTTGGTGCTAGTCCTTTACGTTCTTGATAACTCCTCGTAAATGTGTACTTAGCCTTTTGAAAAAATTTGCTTGCTTCACACAGTAGTTTTTGGTTTATTGCAAATTGATTGCAAAAATTAGGAACAAGGAGTTTCGTTACTTCTGTTGGACTAAGTAAACTGACTTTTTTTTAGTGAACTAGTCATTAGTCAGTACATTGTAACTTTTAAATAAAAAAGGGGAATATTTGAATCAAAAATAACATTTAAAAAAATCAAACAGTATAGTGATATTTTAGATTAAGAAGTATTGTGATTATCAAATTCAGTCAAACCTCTACATGAGGAAACAATGCAACTTACATGAATAAAGTTATCACTTAGTACGGGTATTTGATTGATTTCAATGTCAGGTAATTGATGTGCTTGGTCCGGAGATAGTGGAATGCATGGCTTGGAGGAAAGGCGCACTGATGTACATGTATTGTGCCACCATTCAGGAAGAAGATAAAGATCGAATAGAGGAGGACCCCCCCTGTTACGCTGAGGTATTTGCTCTATCAATATTGAGACCACCTGTGAAGCAATATACTTCATACTATCTATTTATAATTTATTTCTTTTATCTTGGAAATTTTAAACGCCTTGTGTATTTTTCCTTTTATTTTCCTTACAACAATTCATTAAATTCTTTACCAGTGTGTGACCCTTGATATTAAATATTAAGGATTTATCGTATATGAGGAGGATTTTTCTGGTCCTCTTGAAATGGAAGTACATGGTATTTTCAGGACTTTCAATAGAAGTAATAGATACATTTATATTATAAGCACAAAACATTCCAGGTTTTAGCTCACCTGAGCTTAAAGCTTAACTGAACTTTTTTTATCAAATTTTGTCCAGTCTCTGTTGTCGTGGACTTTTTCACATTTTCATCTCTGACCTTTCTCCGTTACCATTGGGTTACTTTCAATCAAATTTGCCACAAATCATCCTTGGATGAAAGGGATTGTTCAAATGAAGGGTCATTAAGAAAAGGCATAAATTGGGTCTGAGGTCATTTAAAAATATTCCCAAGAATCACTGGGGCCAAAAAGATGAAATTTTCATGAAAGCTTTCCTGACAAGTGTAGATTTGAGTTTGTTATAATCATGTCCCCTGGGGGTAGGGTGAGGCCACAATAGGGGATCAAATTTACATGGGGATATATAGGAAAAATCTTTCAAAATCTTCTCAAAAACAACAGGGCCATGATGATTAATATTTTAGAATATGCAAACTTCTCCAGGTAGTTCAGATTCAACTTTGAAATTGTTCATATTGTGGCCCCAAGGGGTAGGATGGGGCTCAAACGGAATATAGAGGAAAAATCTAGGAAAATCTCAAGAACAAATCCATGATGAGTCATATTGATATTCAAGCATCTCCAGGTAGTTCATATTTAACTTTATAAAAATTGTAGCCCCTGGCAATAGGGTGGAGCCACAGTAGGGGATCAAAGTTTTACATGGGAGTATTTAGGGAAAATCTTCTGAATAACAGCAATGCCTTGATTACTGATATTACTGATATTAATATGCAAGCATCCTCAGGTAGTTCAGATTTAAGTTTGCTCAAATTGTGACCCCATAGGGTAATGTGGGGATACAATATAGGGGATCAAAGTTTTACATCAGAATGTATAGGAACAATCTTTAAAAATCTTTTTCTCAACAACAGCAGGGCAGTGATTACTCATGTAAATATGCAAGCTTCTCCAGGAAGTGCAGATTAAAGTTTGTTCAAATCATGACCCCTGGGGTTAGGGTTGGGTCACAATAAGGGATCAAACTTTTATATAAGAATGCATAGGAAACAACTTTAAAAATCTTTATTTCAATAACAGCAGGGCCATGATTACTCAAACAAGAATCCCAAGCAGTTCAGATTCAAATCATTACAGCCTGGAGGTAGGGTGAGGCCACAACAGGGGATAAAAGTTTCATATGGGAATACATAGGGGAAAATCTTTTAAAATCTCAAGAATAGCAGGGCCATGATTAGTAATATTGATATGCAAGCATCTCCAGGTAGTGCAAAATCTAGTTTGTTGATTTCAGGGGGCCTGGGAGTAGGTTGTGGCCACCATAAGGGATCAAAGCTGTAAATGGGAATATACAAGACATTCATAAAAATTAGTTTTATTTTCAACATTAGCAGGACTACACTAACTCATATCAAATTACAAACACTAAGTTGTGTGGATTCAGATTTTTTTTATGCCCTCATCAGGTGGCATATATTATTTTTTTGCTGTCTGAAGCATGATGTTGCTAATGACTTTTGAATGTTGAGTGATATATATGGCTCTTATATTTGGATTTCTTGTGACAAGACCTTTCTTTTGGTACCAAAGTGTTTTACCTTGTTACCCTGACCTTGAAGTTTGACCTACTTTTAAGAAAACCTTTCCTTGGCAATATCTCCTGAACTATTTAAGATATGGCTTTCATGTTTTAAAATGTATAGATTCCTTATGACAAGACTTTACATTTCATACCATGATGTTTGATCTTTTGGTCTTGTCTTCGGAGTTTGATGCAAATTTCAAAACAATAAACAAACTTTAGCCTTGCTTATAACTTTTGTATGGTGAGTGATATATATTTCATATTTCTTGTATGCGTTCCTTGTGATGAAACCTTCTTTTTTTTTTTTTTAGCTCACCTGAGCCGAAGGCACAAGTGAGCTTTTCAGATCAAAATTTGTCTGTTGTCGGCGGTGTAAACTTTTCACATTTTCATCTTCATCTCCAGAATCACTGAGCCAATTTCAACTAAACTTGGCACAAAGCATCCTTGGGTGAAGGACTTTCAAGTTTGTTCAAATGAAGGGTCATACACCCTTCAAAGGGGAGATAATCACAAAAATTTAAAAATAGGGTGGGGTCATTAAAAAATCCTCTTCTCAAGAACCACTGGGCCAAAGGAGTTGAAAACATGAAAGCTTCCCGACATAGTGCAAATTCAAGTTTCTCAAAACCATTACCCCTGGGGGTAGGATGGGGCCACAATAGGGGATCAAAGTTTTACATGCTAATATATAGAAAACAAATCTTTAAAAATCCTTTTTTCAAGAACCACTGGGCCAGGAAAGTAGGAATTGACATGGAAGCATCCTGACATTGTGCAGATTCAAGTTTGTTAAAATCATGGCTCCCCGGGGTAGGATGGGGCCACAATAGGGGATCAAAGTTTTACATACAAATATATAGGAAAAATCATTAAAAATCTTCTGAAGAATTACTGAGCCAGAAATGTTTACATTTATTTGAAAGCTTCCTGACATAGTGCAGATTCAAGTTTGTTAAAACTATGGCCCCCAGGGGTAGGATGGGGCCACAATTGGGGATCAAAGTTTTCACACTGATATATAGAGAAAATCTTCAAAAGTCTTCTTCTCAATAACCACTGGACCAAAGAAGTTTACATTTGCATGAAAGCTTCCTAACATAGTGCAGATTCAAGTTTGTAAAAATTATGGCCCCCAGGGGTAGGTTGGGGCCACAATAGGGACCAAAGTTTTATATGCGAATATATATGGAAATCTTTAGATGTGGCCCAAGGTGACTCAGGTGAGTGATGTGACCCATAGGCCCCTAGTGATACTTAAGTTTTTGACCTTGCAACCTTGACCTTGGATTTTTACCTCCTTTGATAAAAATTAATGTAGGCAATATCTCCTGAACTGTTTAAGGTACTGGCTTTCATATTTTATGTATAGAATTCTTATGGCAAGACCTTGCATTTCATACCATGATATTTGACCATTTCGGGCTAGGTTGGGGCCACAGTATGAGGTAAAAATTTCTTGAGAATAAAGATAGAAAAAAATCTTTTAATAATCATAACAGCTGAACAACAGCAGGACCAAAGTGAAAGATGAGCGATGTGGCCCAAGGGCCTTTTTTCCTCCTCCATTATTATCATTTCCAATGTCTCAGTCATGAAGAGACCCTTGATTCTTAGTCAATTATTAGAAAGAAGACTAAAAGGATCAGTTCAAGGTAACAAAACAAAGACCTATGGGGGAGAACAATTTTCCGAGAAAAGTCACATTGATTTAGTTATTTTCTGTCATACATAGATACATGTATGAATTTTTCATAATTCCATTTTGAAATTATAATTTATTATCTACAATGTTGAAATTAACCTTCGAAGTTGGCCTAAGCAGCATTTTTTCCATTTTAGCACTGATTTTGACATGAATTTTGGCTTTGAAGTCCTTCAAGGCAGGCCTGCCCCTAAGATTCTTTTTTATATTTTGATAGGTTACAATCTTAAAAACTATTTACAATAATAATTGTCTTGGGGTTAAAATTCATGAAAAACTAACAAAAAATCAAGGGAACTGTTTTTGATTACCTGGTTCATATTTAGGGAGTTAGCCTGAAAGTAATTAAGACCGATATACCATTACAAATGTATGAATTTATATCTTGAGAACTCAAAATGCGTAAACAATACATACATCATGCTGGTGTATCGTTGTAAGAGGTAGAATAAAAGTCTGCGTCTATGTCCACTTACTAAGGCCACTGAAAAACAATCCATTACATTTACTTGGCCTTAGGTGACAATCTAGAACGATTCCTGTGAGGTTTTTCTAAAGACTAAAACCAGATCTGGATTAGTAAGTTTTTTCTTTTGCTACCCTGAATTGATTCTTTGGCTGGGATTTGCATCCTACCACTTCCTACATTGAGTCCCGGAGACAGTTCAAAACATAAGAAATCTGTCTAAATCTCTTTTAGCAAATAGAATGTGGCATTGTGAATCTCCAGAAAATGCTGTCCATACGAAGTCCTCACGAAGTGAAGAAAGACGGGGAGGAGAGAGACGTGGAAACTCTTCTCAGTCTGGGTATCTATAAAATATTCTGTGTTAGTCATCAAAATCTGACATATAGGTATATCTTAACACTTAGTCTGGGTATCTATAAAATATTCTGTGTTAGTCATCAAAATCTGACATATAGGTATATCTTTAAGGAGGAATTATAACTCTTAGTCTGGGTATCTATAAAATGTTCTGTGTTAGTCATCAAAATCTGACATATAGGTACATCTTTAAGGAGGAATTATAACACTTAGTCTGGGTATCTATAAAATATTCTGTGTTAGTCATCAAAATCTGACATATAGGTATATCTTTAAGGAGGAATTATAACACTTAGTCTGGGTATCTATAAAATATTCTGTGTTAGTCATCAAAATATGACATATAGGTACATCTTTAAAGGACACACCGCATGTTTTTAAACTTTTTAATTTTTTCAGCAAAATTAATTCATTTCATGCCTAAAACTACTTTACATGTGTTTTAAATGAAACAGTTTGCGTAGTTTTCGAGTTTGAAAGCGATGAAATTCAAATCTTGCGATATGCATATTTTCTTCGATATTTTACGCGCCATTATCTGTGACGTCATATGCGACCTCGAGCGAGAAGATTTGAAAACAGTTGATAGCCATTTCATAAACAGATTAGATTTAATTGACAAACAAACAATTATCACATTAACAGCTTGTAAATAACACTGCATTAGGGTGTTTTGTGCCGTTTAAGGGTGTACTTGCTGTCAGTAGAGAGGATTTGGACTGTGTTTTTATCAATTTTCGAAGGAATGTATGAAGGACAAGACGTGAATATTTTTTGTCGGCACAACGACTTTGCCATAAAAACCCCCAGTAAAATTTGTCCCTGTACTTTTTCTAACAAGCACTTGGACACATACGTAGATAAACTGCGAGAAAGTGGTTCTATCGAAGCTACGCACTGTAACATATAGGCCTACGGCATCTCGAATTCAATACACACTCGCACCAACTGACCTTCACCTTGTAACAACATACACATGTAGGCAGAACTTTGCTAGCAGTGCAGTGTCTACCAACTGGTAGTTTTAAAAAAGAAATTTAAAGATAAAAGATAATTGAACTTTCAATTATAAATAATAAAATATAATATTTCCCGACTTTGAATTGAATTATAATGCTTTCATTTTTTTTTAAGGAACGCGTACGTGTTTACAACAACAGCACGCCACGCTCCCACTTCCTACGTAACAACGTGTTGATAACAAAAAATAATGATTAGGCCTAATAAAATTGCTTTAATAAAATAATTTAAAAGTATTGTGATTTTCACAATAAGTTTGATCATTATTATTATTTTTTCTTTTTCGAAATGCACCTGTGACAGTAGGCCTAGTTGTCAATGATACATAATCGTATCATAATTTAGGCCTATCTAACTTCTCCAAAAATAAATTTAATAATAATTGCACTGTTTATTTTAGAAAAGCAACAACGCTAATTACAGTTGTTTACAGAAATGGCATTACCAAATTGTGTTTAGACAGGGATCCGATGTAAACATTATTTATTCGCAAATTTATGCAGATTTCATACTCGCTTTTCTCGCTACATTTGGGTTGCTATTTGTATGCACTGGTGGCTAAAAGATATAAGACTCTGGTAAATTTGTCAACATCGAAATAAATGTTATCCATGGTAAATAAATTAGGCCCCTAAAACCCGAGTTTTTAAAAATATCTAACACTACTTTTACAACAAGTTGATCGACGAAGGTCGCATATGACTTCACTGTACCACGTGACTACCTATCTAATTAACTAGGCTTTTTGAAATCGGGGCTTAGATTTAAGTCCGTATTGTGGCTAATTATCGCAATACTTCAGCGAACGAACTATTACAATTAATTTCTATAAGCATAAGGAAGACAAAATGCATATAATTCTGTATACTTTGAAAACACGAGATGTGTCCTTTAAGGAGGAATTATAACACTTAGTCTGGGTATCTATAAAATATTCTGTGTTAGTCATCAAAATCTGACATATAGGTATATCTTTAAGGAGGAATTATAACTCTTAGTCTGGCCCTATAAAATATTCTGTGTTAGTCATCAAAATCTGACATATAGGTACTTGTATATCTTTAAGAAGGAAAAACACTTAGGGGTGAGATCACAAGTTCAATGTCTGGAAAAAAACTTGTCCTTTTCCACTAAGGTGTAATCGATGTGAGATGACAGAAACTTATGGGAGTTTTTATCCCCTCTCCCCCTAACTATTTGAATTTAGATTTTTATCCGACATTGATCTTTTGATCTCGCCCCTTAGTCTTGTTATATAGAGTACTTTCTCTATAGTAAGAGACTCTGTTAATGTCCCTACACTCCTTGTATACCTCATCCAAATGCCATTTTGCAATGAGTTTGTTCCAACTGAATTTTGTTTGGAAGGATTCGTAAGTAAAATCTTCACAGATATATCAGTATTATATCAATATATTGGTACTTGAATTTTTCATTGATGTTAAATAGCTGTAATCATTTAATTTGCTGAATCCTGATATCCTGTAGAAATGCTGAATGCCACATCTATTTAATCCAATTCAAATCAGACTGAGTATACAAGATTTTCAATATTTTTTTTCCCACGAATAAGTGAGACTCAAATAGAAGTGAAAGAAGTCAGAAGTTTCATAAAGCAATTTGTTATATATACCTTAATTTTTTTCCTACACCTGACATTTGGACATTTGGAGTAATGTCACTTTTTTGGGAAGTGTATTTTGATTTTTGCATTGAAGGAGAATTAGGAAATTAAAAAGAAAAACTGGGGTCGCAACGCTTGTTATTGAGCTATAGTGTTCTAAACATGACCCTTTTGCACTTAAAATTTATTCAATTAAACTTGACTTTTCTGTTAGTGTCAACACAACATAAGCAACACAAATCAATCATTACATAAAATAGATAACCTGTAGTTAATGTTGTAAACTTTCTTTCTTTTTTGAATTTCCTTCTTTATAAAATGTCTTACTGTTATGCCCTCTGGGCCCAAAATTGGAATAAACTTATCTTATCATAATCATGTCCTCTAACACTACAGATGAAAAAAGAAATTAATATTAGCGAAGGAAATAAATAATGACCTTTTTGCACTTGATATACGAAAAACTTCATGATATCAAAATTGAGAGTTCCAAAATTTTACATAATTTTCAAATCCCGGTCTTCCAATTTAAAATGCAACTTTAAAAAGTGGGGGTTGCAGATCAAATTTTTGAATCATTGGCGAAAATACTGAATTTTTATACAAAATTTCGAGTAAATTTATTAAAACTTTTTTAAGAATCGGTGTTCTCTTTGGAAAAATATATCAACCAAGTTAATAGATTACAACATTTGAACTAGTTCCAAGTCTCAACTACCTGTATCATAAATCATAAAACTGAAATGCACGTATAGGAGTATAAAAATAGACGATACATTGGATGAAACAGAAACTCTAATATCATGCAGAATTGGAACTTTTTGATTAGTGAATCCTTCCGCCACAAAATGTAGTCCCTGTCAAACCCTTTCAAAATTTGAATTGACACATTTTTTTTAACTGGATAGGGTTCAGCAATAGATGCGTAATGTATTTGCACCAATGGGATCAGTATTGAACCAGCAAATACCTAGTTGTATCATCCTGCGCAGTTGTACTCAAAAGCTCAGGAGCTAACTTCCTTAAACTAATACAATTTAGAACCAACATTTCAACTGTTAAACCAACTCTCATACTTGTGGACTTTTGACCGGTCAACAGTTGATGAACTGTTGACTGGGCAATAGTCTGTCCAATTTCTATTGGCTATGCAAGTCACGTGATTCATAGTCTGTTGCTTTCTTATGTAATGGCGAAGTTCACTGATTTAACTGATAATGAAACACAGAATTTATTAGATGAAAAGCAGGACAGAAACATGGAAAATATGATTATTAATATTAGGATATTGGGTGTGTTTTCTTTTAAACTAAAGGACACCGTGACAAATGTACACATTAATCACACTGTCCTGTTGAAAGTTCAAAGTCAACTAACCATGTGGGTTTAGAAAAAGAAAAAAAAAACATAAAAAGAAAGAAAGTGTATAATAAAACAGTTATAGACTGTGTCCTTGGACAACAGCTATTTTGTTTGACCCTCAAATGGCTTCAGGCAACAGATCCGTCCTCGGGTGAAACAAAACAGCTGTTGTCTTCAAACCCAGTCAATAACTGTATACTGTTACCAGGGAAGTAGTTTCAGGACAAAGAATATTTACAATGGATGCTAGAGGTCCTGCAATGATAAAAATAGATAAACAATCTAATCAAAATTAGATCCTTTGATCTGCTCATCTGCTATTGCTACACATACACCTACGGATCAAAGGATCTATTTGTAATTAGATTGATAGATAAATGAAATGTAATGAAAAAAAGTACATACAAGTTTGTACATAGATACATACACAAGTAGAAGTATTGCCACTGAGCCTCTAGCTGGCAGGAGGGATAGAGTATATGTTGTTCATTTATACTTACAAACAATTATCACTGTAGAGATATAAATGAAAATAATTTTAAAATATGACCCTGTTTTTGACATAGATTTTCTGAAATGAGCCAAGTTCTAACCATATGACTGTCTTATTAACATACTGCATGCTATTGTTCCACCGATTCTTGGATGTGTACTATATATGAAAGATGAACAAGGTGTCAAAACTTACCGATGCTATTGTATTTTTTCTGACTATTAGTATGTGTGAAGGTGGCGCACACAATACATACATTATCATACCCCCTGGAAACAAAGTTTAGGGGGGTATTGTCTGTCCGTCTATAGACATTATGTATATCGTTAACACTGATGAACAAATCTGATTAAAACTTTATGAATATCTTATATGAATAATGAAGTTGTGCATCTGCTATTTTGATTGAGAGTATTTTAACATTCAAGGAAGTTATGGATATTTTTTCCATTTTGAGAGAGTGTTGTCATTGTCCAGAGTATATCTTAAAAACCAATTAACAGATTTAATGCAAACTTTGTGTATGTAACAGGAAGGGAGAAAATATATGTAAATATATATATATAGATATACATGTATAATGAAGTTGTGCACCTGTCATTTTTATTGAGATTCCTTAACATTCAAGGAAGTTCTGTATATTTTCATTTTACCGGTGTTTTTTCAACTGTATGGACTTAAGTCATTTTCTTTTAGATTTTGTAATGATCTGATCTCTCATGCAGACTAAATGCATAATTAAGTTAAGGAGAGGGTATAAGGAAATCATCAGTCTATTTGTCTGTCTGTCTGCCCATCTGGATGTGATTTTGTTAAGGAGGTATGCTACGCCAGAGAAATTTGATGTAGATGAAAAGTGGAAGATATGTACAACAATATTTTGAAGTTGAAAATTTTCAAATTTACTTTATTTTGTCAAAAAATACAGTTTTAGTAGAAGGTAATCTGAAAAAATTTAAAACCCCTGCTGGACTCGAACCTGCAACCTACAGTTCAGCAGTCGGTATTCTAACCTACTGAGCTACTCGGCTAGGTATTTAAATGGAAAAGGAATTGTCAAATATTGCTGATATCGATTTTTTCATCCATGTTTTTAAAGGAAGTCAGCCATTATGACGATGTAGAGTACTACCTTAATGACAAGATGTGTCATTCATTGGCTCACTTATGTTGAATAGTTATCCATGAAGTTACATTAAGCATACCATAAACACTCGGAGTAACACGTTACTGCAGAATATATAGACTTGCATTTATATTAATTGCTCTCAAGAAAACAAAGTTCCTCCTCATTTCAAAAGGATGTGTTCGCTCTTCAATGAGCACAAATTCACTATTTCCCACCATTCATTGTGCCCTGCAGTGGGTATTAGTCCCATTAGGACAGTTCTAGTTACTACATATGTACCAGTAAGGAGGAATAACACTTAGTCTGGGTATATAGAGTACTCAATGTTATTAACTGAAATTTGACATATAGGTATACCTTTAACTTAAGGAGGAATAACACTTAGTCTGGGTATATAGAGTACTCAATGTTATTAACTGAAATTTGACATATAGGCATAGCTTTAAGGAAGAATAACACATCTACATCACAAGTTTTCCTAAGCTGAATTTCTGATCATTTTTAGCCCGGTGTCCGTCCATCTGTAAACTTTTCACATTTTTTAACTTCTCCAGAACCACAGGGCTAATTTCAGCCAAACTTGCCAAAACGCATGCTTGGTTAAAGAGGATTCAAGCATGTTCAAATGAACTACCACACCATTTTTTAAGTGGAAATAATTAAGAATTAGTAATTAGTAAAAAAAAAAATTGTGGCATTTTTAAAAAATCTTCTTCTTAAGAACTATGGGCCATTTTCAATCAAAATTGGAACAAATCATCCTTGGGTAAAGGGGATTCAAGTTTATTCAAATGGAGGGTCATGCTCTCTCTGCAGGCGAGAAATCAAGAAAAGGCAAAAATAGTGTGGGTCATTTAAAAATCTTCTTAAGAAACACTGGGCCAGAAAATTGAAATTTACATGAAAGCTTCCTTACATAGTGTAGATTCCAGTTTGTTTAAATCATGGTTCCCGGGAATAGGGTGAGGCCACAATAGGGGGGATCAAAAATGGATATATAGGAAAAATCTTTAAAAATCTTCTCAAGAACAACAGGGCCATCATGTGAGTCATATTGATATGCAAGCATCTCCAAGTAATGCAGTTTCAAGTTTGTTCAAATTGTGCCCCCCTCCCCCGGGGGTAGGGTGGGGCCACAGTAGGGGATCAAAGTTTTACAATGCAATATTTATTAGGAAAAATCTTTAATAATAATGAATATTCATATTAATGTGCAAGCAAACCCAGGTAGTTCAGATTAAAGTTTGTCTAAATTGTGGTCCTTAAGGGTAGGGTTGGGCCATGATAGGGGGTCAAAGTTTCACTTAGGAATATATAGAAAAAATCTTTAAAAAATCTTTTGAATAACAGCAGGGCCATGATTCCTCATAGCTTTAAGTTTTATATGGGAATATACAGAAAATAAATTAAAACATTTTTTTTTTTCAAGATGGCAGGACTATACTAAATCATGTAAAATTGCAAACATTCCTGAGGTTTTTTATATGCTCCTGTTACTAAAGTCTGTGGTGGTGGTGGGGGGGGAGCATATTGTTCTTGTCCTGTTTGTCCATCTGAAACTTGAATCTTGCTCATAACTTTTGAATGGTGAGTGATAGGGCTTTCACATTTCATATGTGCATTCCTTGTGACAGAAAAATCTTTCTTTCGGTTCCATAGTTTTTATCTGTGTGACATTGTCCTTGGAGTTTGATCTACTTTTAAGGAAACCTAATTTAGGTAATATCTTCTGAACTATCTTAGGTATGGCTTTCCTAATTTTAAAGATTCTTTATGGCAAGAAATTTCATTTGATGACATGATGTTTGACCTTATGACTTTGACCTTTAGGTTTGACCCAATTTCAAAACTTTAACATTGCTCATAACTTTAAATGGTGATCAAGTGATACATCTTTTCTATTTCATGTATGCATTCCTTGTGACAAGACCTTTGCTTTGGTACCAAATGTTTTGACCTTGTAACCTTGACCTTGGATTTTGATCTTGTGACCTTGTATCATTGTTGTGTCATGACCCTTTGGGGCTATGTTTGGTGCCACAATATGCGGTCAAAAGTTTTCATTGAAAAAAATTGAATAAAAATCACAATAGCTGAACAGTAGGACCAATATGGCTTCATATTCTAACAGAAGTATATGGTACACTATTGATACTTAAATAGACTCAAAACAGTATTTCTTTGTTCTTTTGAAATTCTTCACTTGTCTCATTAGCTCAATGTATTAAGGTGTTGGACTGTCAATCTATATACCATATATTTGAGTCCTGAAAGAGTTTTAACTGTTTTCTTTATGTAATTATTTATTCACATCATCACCTTGGTACAAAATAATGATAAACAAATTCTTGACAATACATGTATCATTACCAACTGTCATTACTACATAGCATGCATAACATCAATTACAACCATTCAGTCTTTTAAAGGACATAGATTTTTTGTGCATAACATTCATTTGAATATCTTCTGGCTGACTGTGTTCAAAAGGGATATAACTCTTACAGGCTTCAACCTCTGACTTTTAATTTATTTTCTCTTGGATTTGTTTAACATATATTCCATTTGTATTTGAAATCTCTTGATATATGTTTAAAAATTGATTTTGATATATGGTCTGTAAATGTTTAAATCAGTATTCAATGATTTACAACAACCTCTTCATATTTATGACAGATTTAACCTGCAAGTTTTATTGTTCTCATTTTCCCTTTGATTTATATTTAGCACTTCACTTGATATCTGAACAGAGATAATAAAATATGACTATTTTTGCTTCAGGTATATACAGTGACACACATTTACTGGCCATGATGTATGCTGGTGAGATGTGTTATTGGTATTCTCAGTTAAAAAAGAATCACCCTCTTCTTCCTTCCTCAGACCTGGATGAGAGACAGATTGGCGTCAAATATTTACAGGACTATCTAAAGGCAGTCAAAGGGCCTTTATCGGTCCAGGGTTGGTCCACAGAAAGAGCTGAACAATTTTTACATTACTTTAAAAAGGAAAATCCTAACTGAATAACCACAAAGAGGATGTGTCAAGGATTATTCGTGGTATTCATTTGAAAAACTCTTTAACAGATGCTACATTTGATATTTATATCTTCAATATTTTTTAATCTTGATAAATATAGTATATGTGTACATCTATTTTTACAGCTGGGAATTCTGACAGAAATGAAAGTAGAATGTAAATATGAGAAATAAACTTTCTTTTTGAAAATACATGAGGATATGAACTGCAATGCTTCACATCGGCATACTTTTTATGAATCGTTAATCTGCTTCATGAAATATGTGGGCGTGAAGCATTGCAGTCATGCTATATTTTGTTGTACTAATTATTCATCTAGATTCATGCGCACATTGTTCAGATTCATGAGGAAATAGCAATCATTTCCATTCATATAATGATAATGAAGATAAAAACTCTGGAAATGTAAAAAGAAATGTCTTCTGGCAAGTCATCCTCACCTCACACATTTTGTAAGATATCAATCCAAATGCATGAAGAAATGTGTTTTTTTTTCCTCAATGAAAAGAATAGATCTACTGTGACCATTGCATAGGTGCATGACCATCGTATTTGTAAATAAAAAGCCAATGCAATGTCTACTGAACAGGTGTCTACTAAATTCCTGTGCACTAAGGTGTTACTAATTACATTGTAGTACAATTCTCGACTATCAGTGAAAGTCAAAGCATTGAAATGAAATTTCAAAGATATCATCAAGTCACAGTTTGTAAACTAGGTCAACCATAATGAATAGGGAATTCCAGGTGTACGTGGAACTTTGTTGGAAGAACAGTACACTGCAATTTAGTACTTGTTAAACACAATGAAATTCATGTAAATCGTGTATTTTTTTGAAAATGGATGCAACTAAATGGGGGTATGCTAGACTTTATTATCAACGTTAAGGTGTAGGCCTGAGGGTTGATATTGTTGAGGGTCGATATGGGTTGGAAACAAATTTTGCCATGTATTTTTCTCTATGTATTTTACAATATTCATGACAGGAAATATGAAATTTATTGTGTATTGGAATGTGTTTCCTGTGACTTTATACATTTTAGAAAGGTCACGTGATCTGATTTTTAATACTAAGTTTCGGTGATATATTATGTTATGCAGTTAATCACAAAAATTCATTTCTGTTGGTGTATTAAACCCCAGGTTTTAGAAAAGTCTTATAAACTCAGTTAGGCTGTATTATGAAAATACCAGTTAAGTTTCAAAATTACTACACAGTAATCAAAGTTGTTGTTTTTTTTTATCTAATGTATGTTACAAAGGAATTTTAAACCTTTATTTTTCATACACAAAACAAAACTTTGAAGGCATTTAAATGCATTAGAAATACCTATACTACATTGCATCATGGTCTACTGCAGCAGAAAGCATTTTCTGTAGTAAGTAGCAATAATATTATAATAGTGAGATATTTGGTTTTGTTAAGGAAGCAGTCCATTAACTTGTACATTTATAACACTGTAATGGTCTGAGACAGGTTTTTTCCTACCTGGTAAAATTGTACATGGTAAATAAATCTACACATTAAAGTTTTTCCTCTATTAAAGTATTTGTTATTAAGGTAATTTTCAGTGCAATAAACTGTCTGTAACATTTTTCAGTGGTTGTAAAATTTAATGGGTGTTGTATGATATATTTGTATACATTTAAGACTTGGAAAGAAGTTAAATGGCATTACATGGTTGCAAGTTTTAATTTTCTCTTAATTTTTTTCCTCACAATTGACAAAAAAGAGGTATACATAATTTGGCAGTATTTTTCAATTTTAAAAAAGATGGAATAGTTTTGAGGAGTGATTATGAAGAATATTGAATGACACATTGTATCCATTGTGGTTATGCTGTGTAACTTCTTCACAGTTTTAGTGAATATACAAAGAGAAATATTAAAATGAGGGATATCTTTTACATTATTGCAATGTTTCAAATATACAAAGAAAAATATTTAAATGAGGGATATCTTTTACAGTATTGTAAAGCTTTCATTAATGGGCTTTTGTATCCCAACCGTAGTGCTTAATACGTCAAATAGAGGGATTGAAATGAGATTAAATGTTGGTACACCCAAAATGAAAACATGTTGTTTAAACGATATTGAAATCAGTTCAATCCCCAAAATTACTTACATGGTGAAATAAAGACACAACTATGATTAATCTTGGGGGATTTCATTTGTATACCACAAGCAAGGAAAAATTGAAGTATCCTTCATATAAAAAAGTTGTCAAATACATATAATGTACATTTAAATTGAATTTTTTAAATTTATAAACTATTTGGTTTGTGTTTTTCCTGAGGTATCATCTTAAGTAATTTGGTCATCCATTGTATATTTGTATTCTATTAATCAAATCTGTTTCTCCTGAATGGTTTTTTCAATTTTCAGGTGATCACATAGTGTTTTTTCAATGAGTTCTGAATATGATACTTGTTCTCTCTTTGGTATCTTGATATGGAGAGAGCTATTGTTGTTCAGGCAAGTAGAATATATGTCAACTATACTTTGAGCGAGTTTGGTGACTAGTTCATCGTCAACTACTAGCCGATTTCGAATAGCACGTGGTATTTCTAGTTGGAATGCAGGAGTTCCCATGACAACGGATTGACAGGTCATAGTGTACAAATCTCCTCCCCAGTCCCCGCAGAGAGAAGGATTGACATTGACTGTGAATCTCATATTATTTTTCTCATAGGTGTACTTTGGGTCACTGACCATGTTCGTGAACGCGCATTCAGTTTCAGATTTCAGCCACCTTACAAAACTTTGGTCTTTCCAATGAGTTTCCATAGCCTTAAAGCCCACATCAATATCCATATTTGTCTTGCGATTTTTCTTTCCGTGCATGTCGATGTGAAGTATTGGTATTTTGTTATCCCGACCAAATTGTTTGAAATATTCCAACGCCTCGTGGAATGGCGATTGTGGAAATTGTTTTTCAGTGAGGTAGTTCGGATCCAAATTCTTGAAATCCGCTGGCATTGCCACCCGTCTGTCCCATATGATGAAACTCGGCGGGATTCCAGCAATTCTATTTATTTCATTTGCCACCCTCAATAAG
This sequence comes from Ostrea edulis, assembly GCF_947568905.1. Taxonomy (NCBI): domain Eukaryota; kingdom Metazoa; phylum Mollusca; class Bivalvia; order Ostreida; family Ostreidae; genus Ostrea; species Ostrea edulis. The sequence goes on along the minus strand of NC_079167.1, from coordinate 15,402,005 downwards.
ATTTCCGTGACGTGGATCTCGCGATAGTGAATACGTCGTCTGCGTCCCTCCGTTCCACCGCGCCAAAGTTTGATCCCATGCGGGGCGCTCAGAAGAATGGGACCAAAAAGTTTAAACATACAAGCTGGCGTATTGGCGATAATCTTTGACAGAATAGGTTTGACGAACTTAACGTATTGATTATTGTTTTTGGAACTTTCCTTTTTAGAGGAATGTCGCGATCCGTTTTTATGTGTATTTGAATCAGGTTTTGATACCACTACCTCGTTCGCGGGTACAATTTCTTTGTCACAGTGCTGCTCACTACCACAGTTATTGTTGTGTCTGTATTGTATTCTAGGCTGTCTATCAATGGTACACATGTACCTTTTAATGGCTTGTTTCACGGCCGTTTCAACACTCAAAATCTCTTTGCCTCTGGACGCCAAATTTGAAGACATTCCGTCCAGAGACAACAACGTGGGCTCCCTCTCCTGAATTTGTATTTTAGAAACGAAATACTCCTGCTTTCTTGACCCATTTCCTGATCGTTTAGGAGATTCTCCATCAGAACTCTCGTTTAATTCTAATGGTTTACTTATTTGCAATCCACTGAAGTCCGTGTGTTCTCCCTTTGAACTGAATTCGGAAAATGTATGCATGCGCAGAACTCCCGGTTTCCTTAGACCACTGGGCTTCAATTGAGATTTCTTCACCTCTGGAATGGTAGACATTCTGTGGGGAAGAGATGGGAAATCTTCTTTCTCTATAGGAAGACGTGAAAAAATGCGTTTATGCTTTTCCGAGTAACTAAATACTGGCACATGTGTCTTGGCAACGGTTATATATCGGTTCCTCGAAGGTGTCTTTGGTATACCGATGCGTAGCTGGTCAGTGGGGTTGGAGAGGACATAAGGTCCACTAGTGGACGGAATAGTACCTGCCATGACTCAACATTCACGTCTGCATGTTGAAATGGATCTACATTTAGTTCAAGAGACACGCCTGGAAAAGAAATAAATATCTTTTGGAAATAAAAGAACTCGTGGGTTTAAGAAACACCAAAATGAGTATCAATATTGATATGAAACGAGGAAATTAAAAAGAAGCATTTATTGGAAATGATGTTTAGGCCAGACTTACATTAAGATAAACGAAATTCATAACCTTCATGGCGATCTGGTTTCTCTCCAAATGAGTTTTTTTCTTCGGTATTAGTGTATTATAGCTCTGTTATCGGGGTGTTAAAGCCTGGGCTCTTTCTCTAGAAAATCATCTTTTGTTCACTGTGCCTTTATAAGCTTTTGGATTTAATCAGTAAAGCTGCCTTTTCAACAAACGACTTTTCCACTTATCATTACGTTCTAAAAGACTTGGATCTAAGTAAATACGAACTCAGCTCATTTATTTTAATCAATTCACTGTGGACTCTTAAATTTCTCAATTATTTCAGAATTTCATTTCCAGGTGCAACGGCGATTACCATGATCAAACAAATCTACACAGGCAGCTTGTTGATCCGTGCTATTGTAATGTGGATGCAATATTGTAAATGGCGAACCTATTTCTTAATACTACCATATTGATTTCACTTTGGGAGAAATGAATTATTAAAATTCGTGCAATGAATAATTCAATAGTACTATATCTTTATAAATATATATGTCTTATTCCATTGAATAGTGAAATATATGTGAAAATATCTTAGTTATCAATATATATAATATCTGCATTACTATTTATATTATTCTTGATAAAAACAAAACTTTCACTTCCTGTGTTATCAACTTACCTTTTGAATTTCACTTTTCCTCTAACAATCAGAAATAATCAAAGCAATCACAGAGGACTACCCTTCGGGGTTCTTGTATTTTATCAAGGATCACAATCTGATTTGGCTTGTAAACGGGTAGAAGTTTAAACATATATCTACTTACTCCAGGATTATTTCTATTTGTTTTTTAATGAAGAAAACAGGATTGGACACAATGTTTTTGAACAAATTAATGCGATTCGAGGCCCAGAAAAATCTACCGATTTTAGAATTCATACACTAGTATCTGTTTGTCATACACTTTTTACAACTGGGTCGTTTAACATAATTGATTTTAGATTTTCTCGTAGTTATTAGAAATAAACAAAAGATAGATAAAGCTTTACTTACCTACATTCAGTTCCTAACTGTGCCCTTTGTTCAGTTAGACCTTTTTATGTCGTCAAAAGCTCGGGTTCAATTTATCACTTCTTCAGTTAGACTGGGGGGATTTAAATGGGCAGTCCCTTATCTACAACGACTGCATTACTGTGAATGTTGGCACTCGGTATCGGTGATTGCATTGACAAATTATTCTACACAAACCATACCCCATGAAATCTTATTCAAGATTTTTTAAAAATGAAATTGTTCGATAACTGAAAGTGATTGATATCAATTCAGAAATTCCTTTGAATTTTCTTTTTCTTTTGATATCAATTTATACTTTCACCATTCTTGCATTCCAGAATATGATTAACTTTTCGTTCATCGCTTGCACAACCATTTCATTCCTCCCCGGTTTCTATAGTGCGATCAGTTCGTTCCTCGCTAATTAACAGTCGTTCCTTTCCTCGCTAATGAACACAACCATTTCTTTTCTCTCTATCACAGCCAGTCATTTCGTTTAAGCATTAACACAACCGCCACAACCATTTGATCCCGTGGGAATCCGGGTTAGAATAGGCCCTCAGTACCCCTTGCTTGTAAGAGACGACTAAATGGGGCGGTCCGCAAAAACCGAGGTCCTGTGTCACAGCAGGTGTGGCACGATAAAGATCCCTCCCTACTCAAAGGCCGTAAGCGCCGAGCATAGGCCTAAATTTTGTAGCCCTTCACCGGCAATGGTGACGTCTACATATGAGTGAAAGACTCTCGAGAGGGACGTTAAACAATATTCAATCAATCAATCAACAACCATTTGTTCCTCGATCGCAATAAAACAAGGAACACAACCGTTTCGCTCCTCGCTTATTAGCACAGCTATATCGTTCCTCGCTAATTAGCACAGCTATATAGTTCCTCGCTAATTAACATAGTCGTTCCTTTCATCGCTAATTAACTGACAACCATTTCTTTCCTCACTATCCATTTATTACTTGGTTATTTCGTTCCTCACACTTTCTAAACACAACCCTTTGTTTCTCGATCGCTATAACACAGCCACTTCGCTCCTTGCGGGTTGACACAACCGTTTTGTTTTTCGCAAATTAAGACAATCATTCTATCCCTCGCTATTTAACACGACTATTTAGTTCTTCGCTATAACTATACAACCATATTGTTCCTCACTCTCGCTAATGAACAACCGTTTGTTCCTCGATCGCTAGAACACAACCGTTTCGCTCCTCGCTAATTAATTCTTTTCTCGCTAATCAATAGAAGAATCTCGTTCTTCGATCGCTGTATCATTAGCATACACAACCATTTTGTCCCTCGCAAGCACAAGCATTTTTCATTATTTAGGGGTCTGACACTCTAGTCTGACACGATCTAAAGTCGGACAACTTTGATGCTGATTTTAACAATATTCATGCAAAAAAAATTCATCTTCCTCTGTGATTGACTTAATAAAACAATGATTAAACTTAAAGAGTTGTATCCCTATCTTCGATTACGGTGTCAGTTTTACATGACCGTCTAAAGTACCGAAAACCAGGAAAATCGAAGATTCCTTAGGTAATATTTTGATCGATCAAACTTGTGAAACTCGGCAAAAAGTATAAAAGAATTTAATTTGAATGTGTTAATTACAAATACATGTATATGATAAATTTAACATTGAAAATGCAGAATGCATTTTTCTTTATTCTGCATGTTTTGAAATACGTAATGAATCAAATTGATCCTGAGTCGGACAATAAAAATTTGCTATTGATACAAAGTCGAACACTGTCTAACTTTATATCAACATTAAAATTAACATGGAAATTTGAGCTCATTTTCGTAGCTGAAAAAAAACACACCCCTTTTTGCGTTAGAAAGCGTAACTTTCGCGTTATAGCACGAAACTTTCGCGAATTAACGCTTACCTTTCTCAAATTAACGCGTAAATTTCGTGTTATAATGCGAAACTTTTGCGATTTAACCCGTAATTTTTGCATTATTACGCGTAACTTTAGCGAATTTTAAAAGCGTACCCTCTGCGTTTTAACGCGTAACTTTTGCATTATAACGCGAACCGTTCGCGAATTAACGCGTAGCTTTCGCGTTATAACGCGAAATATTCTAAATAAATATATTTATATAAAACAGGAATCCGTTTTTGCATTTAAAAGAAACCTTAAAGTAAAGAACTATAAACACACGCTACTTACACGCCTACATTTTACACATGCATATTTCAGAATTTTTGGCATATATACTATTAAAGTTTTATTGAATGCAAAGTAGAATTCATATTTGTAATTGATTAATACCAGTGTTGCTTGGCAAACAACAGGGGTTATAAAATTTCGTCCATTGAAATCAAGCCTTGAAATGTCACATAATTTCAAAAAACTATTGGACTATCAACCACTAAATCTCTGAATTTATGTTACATTATTGAGTAAACAATGCTTAATCTGCATTTGCCTTTGATTCATTTGATAACCTGAATAACCCATCAAGAATGTCTCTAGAAGGCACTTGGTGACCCAAGTTCTTCCAATGATAGATGAATCCACACTTTTCAAAAGTTGTGTCCATTGGATGTCATCTTTTGAAGACCCCCCCCCCCCCTCCTTCTAGATATCTCACTGCAACCTTTATAACTACGTAATTGTTTTATAAGTTTGTCATTTTATATGCTTTTGGTTTAGTTTTAACATATTTTATTGACTAGAAAGACCTCTCCTATGTGACAATTAATAACACAAAATATGTACAAAAGAATCAAGGTCAATAAGATGATCTTAGAGCAGTCAAATTATATCAAAAGATATGCTTATACAAAATACAAAGTACAGCGGGACAAGTCTATTGTTATTTTTCTCCATTGTAATGAACAAATTATTTCATGTTACCTTTTTTTTTTTATATTGAGCGCATTCAATCCATAGATTCCTGTTTATAAGCAAAATATGCGCTTTATAACGTAAAAGTTTCGCATTATATAACGCATACTTTTCGTGTAATAACGAGAAGGTTATGCGATATAACGCGAAAGCTATGCGTTTATTCGCAAAAATTTCGCGTTATAACGCGAAAATCATGCGTTCATTTGCGAAAGTTTCGCGTTATCACGCGAAAAATATTTTGTCAGCTACGAAAATGATCTCAACGGACTTTCGTAGAATATAGGACCCATATACTGGGAATATAATGTAGGAAACTACATATTTTTAAAAAAAACGACTTTTAACAATTATCATATGCTATGGTGGCATATCTCTGCTCCCTGTATGCAAGTTATTTTTCTGTAATTTATGTCTACATGCAAGATAAATGTGTCGACATGCAGGGCAATTATGTCAACATGCAAGAAAAATGTAATCAGAAAAGAATTTGTAAAATATTCCAAAATTAACAAATATCGCCCATATGTGAGTTCCAATATGCTAGATGCAAGTTATTTATGTTGACATGCAACTTAATTTATGTTGACATGTGAGATGATTATGTAGACATGCAACATATCTATGTCGACATGCAACTTATTTATGTCAGCAAGCAACTTATTTATGTTAACATGCAACTTATTTATGTCAACATGTAACTTATTTATGTTGACACGCAAGATGAATATGCATGTCGACATATTCATCTTGCGTTTCGACATAAATAAGTTGCATGTCGACATGAATAAGTTGCATGTCGACATATTTATCTCGCATGTCGACATAAACAAGTTGCATGTCAACATAGATCAATTGCATGTCAACATATTCATCTCGCATGTCGACATAAATAAGTTGCATGTCGACATATCTATCTCGCATGTTGACATAAATAAGGTGCATGTCAACATAAATAAGTGGCATCTAGCATGTTGGAAGTCACATGAGGGCGATATTTGATAATTTTTGAAAATTTTCCAAATTCTTATCTGATTATACTTGTCTTGCATTTTGACATATTTATGTTGCATGTCGATATAATTACATGTATCTTGCATGTCGACATAATCTATAGAAAAATAATTTGCAAATAGGCGGCAGTTTTTTTTAAAAAACTAATGTAAGACAGTAGTGAATATGATTAATTAAATAGTATTTATTTTCAAGTTTTACATATAAAGGAACAATATTCGGCGGGTTCACCACTTTTTCCCCTTCTTTACGACAGTACGGAATGTAATGAACCTGGTTTTGAATTGAAGGATCGACCTCACCCCCATCCTCGCCTAGACTATTTAGGATTTGGAGAATTTTCAGAATGTTATTATATCACTATAACAAAACTAAAAGCCCTCGATTTAATATATATCAATTGGCAGACATGTAGCATCGTTTTTCGGGGGGTGGGGTGGGGTGGGGTGGGGTGTTACAGCCGGGGGAAAATCACTTCAATTGTCTAAAATTCTTGAGAAGTAAAAAAAAAAACAACAAACATAACAAATTTATTATTTTGTCGTTATACCGTGGGGAGGAGGGGGGGGGGGGGTCCTCCTTCACTACATAGGTTCAATTCATCAGTTCAATTTTTATATCCTTACCATTAGATATTACTATTAAAAACAATGGAAGGGTGACAGTGATCCAATATATCTTATTTTGCATCTGAAAATATAAACTAACTTTACATGTAAAAAGAACGGAAAATGAACATACTCAAAAATAAGGTACCCCTCCCTGATTCTGCGTGCCTGACTAGTGCACATCTTGTTTTAGATAATTCATGACTGATTCAAAAAAAAAAAAAAAAAATCAAGTAGAAGGTACTTATATGTTATAATTTTAACGAAAACCCATACATGTTCACTAAAAGTGAGTTGTCAATAGAATACCAGCAATAAGTTATCTGTCTCAAAGTTACGAGTGTGCGACTCGGTATCAAATGTGTCCGACTTTCGAACGAATTTATCGCATCTGATAGAATGCATTATGAGGGATCCGAGCAAAAAGTAATAAACAATTTCGTCTAACACCAAATAAATCTGCACACGGAAAAAAAAGAAAGAGAAGGGTGTCCGACTCACGATCACTTTACCTTACTGGACCCCAGTAAACTGTATACAAGGAATTCTGGGTTAGCAGTCAGTATAAACAAAAGAAAAGGTAATTGAGCCATCCGAAGGAATAGACTAGAAGTTTTAAAATATCGTTTGGTTATATGCATTTATTTTAAGTATTGGTGCTCAGCTCCCCCCCCCCCCCCCCCCCTCTCTCTCTCTCTCTTCTCAGTGGAGTTCACGGACTAATCTCCTCCGGTTTAATGATAGTTAAAACGAACACTGGACATGAATAATCCAAGGGTTTAAATTAAAAAACAGTAATTAGTTATATGATTTTTTTTTAAATTTCTTATTTATGTTACTTCCCCTCAAGGAAAGTGTTCGTATAAAATTTATGAACCAAGAAGGACAACTCGTGAGAGGTGATGGTTCATTTGAACCAAATGCTTCGAAGTTTTGAAAATTCACATCTTGAAAAAAAATGAATAAATTGTTCAGAGTTGGTTTTCAACCCTCAATCTTTGGTAATACGTATATTAAAGATAATCATTGTGGACTTTAAAAAAATTCATCAAACAGTTTTGGTGTTTGCTTTTTTTTTTTTTTTACAAAAGAATTCATACTCCACAATACATAGAGTATCCCAGTAAACTAACTGAACTAAAGAAAACCCCAGTTAATCTTTTGTCATTTTATATTTCATCAATATACACTGAATATTTTATTGATTATTTCGGAAAAAACTAAACAGGTGCTTCTTCCGTTTCCGGTTTCTATGTTTAGTCACAGAAAATGGCTGCTGGTAGCTGGACTTACTTCGAAGAAGATGAAGTTTGTAGAAAAACGTCGGATGGCTCGTTTGTGTATGGCATTGTGACCAAGAATTCACTCTATCAGAGCAGCGATGAAGAAGAGGATGATGTCGATCGTTTAGAGAAGGGAAAAGTCCGTGTGTCTTGGCATCCGTCGGGCAAAGAAACAGTTGTACCAGAAAACCAGGTGTGGATATATCCCATGATAATGTTTCGAATGGGTACTTAACATGACCAGGGGACATAAGGTGACAGAGGAAATAGTAATTGTGTGCATAATTATCCATAAATAGTAAATCTTGATCTTGTCACTGTTAAATGTTTTAATAAACTTGAATGTATTTGGCTGAATTAAAATTTAATACGACGTAATTTCAAAATTATGAAAATGTAATTCGATGACGTCGAAGAGTAGAAAATACAAAGTATTGCTATGCTTGTGAATAAATTGGTCTCCAATGTGGTAAAAAATCAGTTAAGGGTGAAAAATGCCAGGGTCCAAGAAGCTGAAGCTTTCAGAAAGGAGTCATTTGATGTTTTACACTGGGATTGGGAAAAAGCAATTGCTGATGTTAGCATTGAGGCCCATGGGCCTCTTGTAGGGATGAGTATCGCCAAAAATTTTGTATTGCAATGTCACAAAATTTTTTCACAATAGCATGATAATATCGCGATAGTTTAGGATATTCTGTTTTTCCTTAATTCTCTGTTATTTTCATTACTGCTTTGGTGTTAAAGCGCAGAAGAAGCCAAATTCAATTTATCTTAAACATTTATTTTGTATAAGTAACTGTAACAAAAAATGAGATCAAATAATAATCAAACGACTCACAACTTGTGACTAGAAAAATAAAAATATAATGATTCCTCTGCGTTTTTACCATGTTCAGATGCCATCTTGTTATTTTTTGTTACTTCTTGTAACAGTTGATTTAAAACCTAACGCACAAACATAATTTATCTGGAAAATACATATATCCAAAATTCCGTTTTGTTTTTTTCTCCACCGTATTGAGATATGTATCATGTGACGAATTATCACGATATACTGGTAAAATTGCACATCCCTAGCCTCTTGTTCAGAATATGACCCTTGTAGTATTTTAGTTTATGAAAATGTATAAAGGAAAATACACAGAAGTGTATATTGGGAAATTCATAGTTTTGCTGCATCCTGTATGTGGTAAAATTTAGTTTTAAAATCATGTGGATGTGTCCATGGACTGAAGAAAACTTGTGTTCAAAAAATCTTGGTGTTTGAGTAAATCATCACTATTATAATGAATACCAATACAGAAATCGTAAAGTACATGTACACTGTCATGCTTTGGTGAGCAAATATAATGCAAGACATAGGTAGATTGTCAATGCTGACAACTCCTCTGCAGTTTATTAGTCATTTGTTTAGCCAGTAGTTTGTGACACTCAATCCTACCATTAATGGACATGGGGTTTGAGATTAAAACATGAGTAATGCAACACACCTTAGAATAATGACATTTGATGTTTATGACTGATGTTGTTGTAATTAGTTTATATTTATGTAAGTACTTAGACTTTTTTTTATTAATTAAACTGAGCTGATTGTAAAATGTGTTACAGACTACTGCTGAAAACACTGGTAAATGATATCTCTCAACAGCTGCTCTGGGTTACACGAGAGTGTGACTAATATCAGTAAATGCACCTTACAAAACCTAAATGAAATGTTTTAATAGATACTAATTAATATAATGATAATATGGAAAGTTTGTTGTATGTAACTTTACATGATATTAGTAATGATTCTGATTAATCAATAATCCTCAAACATTATTAATTAGCATAAATGTACTATAGTGTTTAATGTCCAGATGGGCATACTATGGAAACATCAAAATTTTCTGGAACTAATTGAAATTTTCTCCAACTTCCCTAACACCATGATTCTAAGACCTGTCTTTACAAACTCCTACAAAGAACCTTGATAAACATTCTAAGTTTTACATTATTCAGATTAGAATTCTAAGTTTTACATTATTCAGATTAGAATTCTAAGTTTTACATTATTCAGATTAGAATTCTAAGTTTTACATTATTCAGATTAGAATTCTAAGTTTTACATTATTCAGATTAGAATTCTAAGTTTTACATTATTCAGATTAGAATTCTTTAGAACAACAAGGCAAAAGAATGTAATCCTAGTTCTATAAGATTGACTGAAGTTTAAGAAAACGTTGTAAGACTGTCATGAAGCAGCTGTTACAGGTAAAGATGTTGGTGTGTATAAATGAAGGAGAAATGTTTAGATGTTGCCCACTGTTTAAAATGATTGGCACAGGCACCAAACTTTTGGACCATACCCCCAAAGTGTATATGTAAATCCTATTTATCATATACCCATCAATAATCTGACTTTTCATCTCTGTCAAGTTACTGTAGTAATGATATAATTATATATACGATTGGATATATTAACTATGCGTTTGGTGGCTGTGACTGTTTTTTTCATATCAAAGTCTTGCTCTAGCTAATCTATCCATCTGTCTGTCCGTCCATCTGAATGATATATCCATCTTTCTGAATGAGTTTTACTGAGCATTCATGTAAATTGCTTTTGAAGTATATAATACATGTTCTATTTTACATCGGTATATTACAGCTGATACTTACGGACAGATCGTTGATGCCTGGGGATGTGATCAGAAGATTTGGGGAAGATGCAAATAGTCAGAGAGGATTTGTCCAGGACCTGAGCGGGAAATGTCACATACACATACGAGGCACAAACAAATTTTTGTATAACGTCAACAGCAAAGATTTAAGCAGCATGAAAATTGAAGAAATAGCAAGAAAGGTAGTTGTTGCCTGTCATCCCTACTGACATCTGTCTGAGATTGTTTTTCATTCTGTCTATTTAATGTACTGATTTAGTTTATCCATTTCAATGCTCAGAGATGTTCAGACTGAATGAGGTTCTTTGACTGCACCCTTTACATTTTTATGTACAGTCTAACAGAGGTTGAATTAAATCCTGTTAACCCCCATCCTAACATCATCACCTCACAGGGAGCAATCGCTACCTATGTTGAAGTCAAGAAGATTGGGTTTGATGTGGCCACTACATGAACAGGACTAGAGCTCATGACCTCCCAGTCACGAAGCGAATACTACCGCTGAGTGCATGCTAAACTAACCCTAAACCAATTGGGGGGGAGGGGGGCCTCACTGTTTCGTATCACTGTAGCTCACAAAGGAGTTGAAACTAATAACATGAGAAGTTGCTGTTTTCAGATGTGGAAAAAACAGGGGTTTGTATTTTCTGTTGCACAAAACAATATCTTCTATTTGATCTACCACTCATCATTTGTATGATGATATCAAGCAAAGACTGTGACATCACACATATTATTGTCTTGCTCCGGTTATGAACGATATCATATATCATTGATCATTCATATTCAGGCCTACTCATTTCCAATGTACAGGAATCCTAAGACTGGGATGGGATTGAGGTAATACATGAAAGTTTGTAATCTCAGATTAATGAGATGTGACTGCGAGGAAAAAAGGACAGATTATGGGAGCTTTTTTCAACATGAAAAATTCTTTGGATTTATATATGTAACTCAAGTTTTCTCTGTTCCTATCTTTAGAACTTTGTGCGATCGCCATGAATACATCTTAACCTGAATATTTTGAATGGTCATGAGGACCAAAAGTACCATGCTTTTCATTAGACGTACAAAATATCTATCGTATATGTCCAACAGTTTTGAACATCTCTGATCAATGAAAATTTTCTGTATATAAAAAGGAACTGCATGTGCTACTATAAGAAATGGAGTGTTATATGAAGGAGAATTCCACTGTCTTGTTTTATGCTTTTGAAGCCTCCCAGTAATGCTTTTTGTGATGTGGAGATGGACTCGTGGGTAGGGAAGATAGAGAGAGTGAATGAGGAGCTTGTGCTACAATTCTCGGATGGAGCTCTGTGTAGAGTACTTGACTCTGACCTTCTGGATGATTTTGAACCTGTCAAAGACCATGTGAGTTCTCCTGTTCTAGAGTTAAATACTTCTTTCTTTTTTTTTTTGCATATATAGCTTGTTAGTTTTTGTTTAAGAATTTTTTTAGATGTTCCGGTATTAAAGTATACAACTGTAAAATGCAGTTGATCATATTAAAGATAAAATCCTACTATCATAAATTCACTGTCATAAGGAAATAAATTACATGGTTTTCAATGTTTTACAGTTGAAGTCGTGCAGTGATGACACATATCTTTACAAAGGTCTGGTGATGAAGGGAAGTATAGGAGACTTGAAGGATGTTGTTTGGTTATCTACCACTAGTAAACATGGACCCAAAGCAGTCAGAAAATCTCCTAATCAAACTGTCACAGTCCGCATCGAAGAAGTAAGTAATATTTGAAGTTTCAATACTGTGTTTGCCAAACGCTCGGCATCGGGTGTGAATGTCATGGGTCCTTGGAGATGACCTTAAAAATGGATGACATGTGTCACAGTAGGTGTGGCACACTAAAGAACCCTCACTGCTCAATGGCCATAAGTGCCGAGCATAAGCCTAAATTTGAAGCCCTTCACCGATCTTGGTGACGTCTCCAATTGAGTGAAAAATTCACGAGCGAGATGTTAAGCAAGATGCAATCAATCAATCAATACTGTATTTGATTTTCTGATCTATTGGTTTTTTGATATGATCATCTCTCTCTCCTGTTCCATGTTTTACCATACCGTAACTGCATGACATTTGTGGGAAATTCATGTATATTCAGCTATTGTATTTATCATTAAAAAGTGAAGATTCCTTGGAATCAATTTTTCCCCATGCTCAGTTAAGTCTGTACAGGTACCACATTTATATTTCTATCATACAAATAATTTCTGGAATTTCACTCCAAGTGTTGTCTGCTTATAGTTACGGTAAAAATTGTACATGGTACTTTTTTTTTTTTAGACCAAACTAAAGTCTGTAGAGGTCTACTGGATGTGTCGAAGTTTTACCAAGTCAGACAATCCACTTCTAAGAATGACTCCACCTCCTTCAAAAGTCGAGGATCCAGAGCTCCAAAGGTAGGAATACATACTGTATGCGATTAAGACTATAGAACAGATTTTTAAACAAAGGCGGCACACTGGAAAGTTATACAAATTTTGTGTAGAACTTGGGACTGACATCTACAGAGAACCCGTAAGAAGTTGAAATTAACAGAATCGTACAAAACTGTTTCTCATGCTTCAGTACTCAAATAATGTAAGAAATACATGGATGAATATGATGACACCAAGCCAGGCGTGAGAGGTCGATTATTGTAATTCTGAATAACACAATTTATTGAGACAGACATCAGACAGTGAGAGAGATAGAAGACATATTAGGAATTAGCAAATCATCTTTTCACTGGATACTAGGGATGCACAGGGTATGAACATGTTGGTCAGTTATTGAAAGATGAAGGAAAGCAGAGAAGAATTTTGTGTTCTCGGAATTTTCGACATTGACTCTGATCTAGGGGAAAAAAAATTTGGGATAAAATCATAACAACCGATGAAACATGGCTTCACTATCATGATCCTGAGGGAAAGCAAGTAGTTATTGTTTGGAAAACCACCCCCTAAAATGCAAAAAATTTCAAAATCTGTCAGTAAGCACGTTTGCAAAATTGCCTGATTGGTATAGGAAATGTATTGAGCATGATGGTGAATATTTTGAAAAAGAATCACTCCTTGTATAACTTCAAGTTTAAAAGCGACATAGGACAATGCTATTGTTTTAAGCTCTTCTGAGCCATAGGCTCATGTGAGCTTTTCTGATAGAAATTTGTCATCTTTAGTCATTGTCATCATTGTTAACTTCTCACACTTTCATCTTTTCCAGAACCATAGGACTAATTTCAATCAGACTTGGTACAAATCATCCTTGGATGAGGGGGATTTAAATAAAGGGCCATGCCAATTTCAAAGGGGAGATAATAAAAGAAAGGCAAAAAAGTGGGGTCATTTTAAAAATCTTCTCACGAACCACTGGGCCAGAACAATTTACATGAAAGCTTCTTGGTATAGCATAGATTCATAAGTTTGTTCAAATCATGGCCCCTGAGGGTAGGGTTGGACCTCAATAGGGGATCAGAGTTTTACATTGGGATATATATAGGAATAATCTTTAAAAATCTTCCTAATAATAGCAGGGTCATGATTACTCATATTAGTATGCAAACATTTCCAGGTAGTGCAGATTCAAGATTGTTCAAATTGTGATCCCTGGGGGTAGGGTGGTGCCACAATAGAGGATCAAAGTTTTACATGGGAATGTATAGGAACATTCTTTTAAAATATTCTTCTCAATTACAGCAAGGCCATTATCACTCACATTAATATGCAAGCATCCCAAGAAAGTGTAGATTGAAGTTTGTTCAAAACATGACCCCCAGGTGTAGGATGCTGTCACAATGAGATCAAAGTTTTACATAAGATTGTATTGGAAAGCATCTTTAAAATCTTCTTCTCAATAACAGCAGGGTCATGATTAGTCATACAAGCATCCACAGGTAGTGCAGGTTCAAGTTTGTTCATATCATAACCCCTTTGGAGTAAGGGGGGGGGGGGGCAATAGGGGATCAAAGTTTTATATAGTTCAAGGAATTTATAGGGAAACATCTTTGAAAACCCTATCCTCAAAGACAGCAGGGCCATGATAAGTCATATTAATATGCAAGCATTTTCAAGTTGTGCAAATTTTAAGTGCATTCAATTCAGGGACCCAGGGGTAGGATGGGACAACAAAAGGAGATCAATGTTTTATAAGGGAATATATAGAAAAACACTAAATCATATCAAAATGCAACTGTTATGTAGATTCAAGGTTTTTTTTATGCCAGTGACTAAAGTCAGGGGGCAGATTGTTTTTGTCCTGTCTGTTTGTCTGTCTGTCCGAAACTTGAACCTTGCTCATAACGTTTGAATGGTGAGAGATATGTCTTTCATGTTTCCTGTATGCATTTCTTGTGACAAGGTCTTTCTTTTGGTACCAAAGTTTTTGACCTTGGATTTTGACACACTTTTAACAAAAGTTGACCTATGCAATATATTTTGAACTGTTTAAGGTAGGGCTTTCATATTTTGAATATTGATTCCTTATGGCAAGACTTTACATTTCATGATATAGGGTTTTGACATAGTCATACCATAAGACATGGGTGTATCACCATGAAACTATGTGTCATGTACATTCATGACCTCTTTATGACGACCTTTGATCTCAAGGTCAAAATTATAGGTTTATACCATGGATTTGTGTTCGGACTATATCTTCCATTTTCTTCTACAAAGGCATACCTTATTTTTACACTCAGGAAAAAGGTAATTTATACCTATTAACAACACCCTTTTGGGAGATTGGGGTAAGCGGGGGGTATTCTTAATGAGCATTGCTCACAGTGCCTCTTGTTTATGGTTTAACTTTTCTCATGAAAAGAAATCGATTTATGAGAATGTAATGCAGATTAATGCTCTTAAGATTCATTTAGCATTGTGGGCCATGGGCCTCTTGTTGGATTTGTTGTCATATGTATTGCTAGCATGATTTTGACTGACACTAAAATGTTTTGATATATTTAAAAAGCTGTGTAATCTTTATTTGTAGGTTGCAGATTTTGGACTGGTTTGCGCACTGCAGTTTACAGATTAGTGATTTTGCTCAGTATGTTATAAAACCATGTGATGAACTCTCAGAAATTCCACCCAAACTGAGCTTTATACCAGACATTATGTTAAACCCTCATAGAGATCCAGAAAAATTGGTAGAAAATGATGAAGTGAAAAAGACTGGAGGCCAAAAAAACAGTGAAGAGGAAGAGCCTGCAGCTTTGGTCAATGGAGACATTGCTGGTGAAGTTCAGGCAAAGGTGGATGAAAATGATGAGTATGAAGATGTCGACACATCAGAATCAGAACCTGAGGAAGAAAAAACTCACAAAAAGCACTCTTCAAGTCACAGTAGGCATAAAGGAAGAAAAGGACATAAATCAGGAAGTGGAGGAAAGAAGGGAGGTAAACGGGCCAAGCAGACGGTCAAGTTTGAACCGGAATTCCCCAAATGTTTACCAGGAGAGAAGGTAGCAGTAGGTGTCTGTTACACCTTCTCCACGGCAACCGTCATGTGGCAGGTACAGTACAAATTCCATAGTGAATATCACAAAATCACATTGTCTCTTTTGTAGTGTTACTTAATATTTTCACAAGGATCATAGAATTTTCATATTTTTATAAATACATTTATCCTTAATTGCAAATTGTTAGATTTTTTACAAAAATTTTGGAAAAAAACCTCTATTGGAAGTTTACTAAATTAAAAATGCCTAAAAAGGCTGTAATGGCTTTGTCATTGTTGTCTGGCACCAAGGTTATAGGCACAGTATTCCCTTGTAGGATGGGACTGTGGAGTCAGACATTCCCTCTCCTGAGCTCTTCCCCATACACTACCTTGATGAACTGGAATTCTTTCCTGGAGATTACGTTGTTGATGCCAAAGGTAGGTTTATGTATACACCTAAGAAAGCCAATCATGTTCACAACTTGCGTATACCTGCAGACCATTCTAATGGCAAGTTTGTGTATCTTTGGATCACGTAAGAACAACTCAGTGGCTGATCCATGGATCAGGTAAGCCAGGTTGAAATGCCAGCTGAGTCGGGTTAACCTGAGAAAGAAATAAGACTGACTAAAGTTTACCTAATATAGACTTGTACAAAGTAAGATGTCAAGTGCTGGTAAATTGTGAAAGCTTTAGAGGACTAGAAAAATAAGCTTTATTAGAACTTATGAATCTTGAAAGGGGAGTCCATAACAAAATCAGCTTTTGCAAAAGAGGTGGGGTTGTTGTCTGCAAGTGAATACTATCTTGAATAATGTTCCTACAGCAGTCACATCCATATGCTTGATTGTACTGCATTTAAGTTCTGCACATTTATTAGAACTACCAGATTTCCAAATATTGAGGATAATACCCAACCAGCATCTTACAACATTAGAAAAAATGAATTTGAATTATAATAGTCTAATTCCAGCATTATTACTGCCAGTACAAATGAAATATGAAAGAAATATATGTACAGTCTTTTAGTGCAATTCACAATCTTACACAAGATACCTTTTATCTATTCTATAAAGTTAGCTGTACACTTTTGAGTACCATACTCGTGTAAGTCTCGCCTGTGTTCAACAAGCGAACCTGGATTTAAACCCCAGTCGAGTTAGGTGTCCGTAAATAGACGGGTCATGCGTAGTGAACCATGACATTGCGCACGAGCGGGTTTCCCCGACACTCGAAGTCAAACCATGTAACTATTAACACGTATTTTCCTCTGTATTACCTGTGTGTTAGTCATGTCCAACATGCCTGTGTTGAACCTCTGCCATATGTATGTATGTATGCTTTGTATTAAATGCCATGCTACTATATTTACTAAATAGTAGTTGCATTTTCATATACCCTTGCTTTGTAATTGCTTGACATTTTAACTCAGCAAGAATGTCAACAGTATTAATCTGAGATATACAACTGACCTTACGAGTTTTTTTTCGCCTTCAGAAGTTGCTGCAAAGAACTGTGACTATGGTGTAGTGGTGAGCTCTAACCACAAAGAGAGAACGTGTCTAGTCAAATGGCTGAAAACTGTGGATATATATAAAGGAGAAAGGTAGATGTCTTTATCAATGCTTTACTGTAGATTAGTTACACTAATCCACAAGTTCTTCTGTTTAGTCAGGAGACGTTGCACCTGGTGGTACATATGCTAACATTTTATGTGCATATTTTTTGTGTCTAAAATGATATTACGTAGCTATTGTCTGTCCTATGTAAAAGGTAAAAAAGTGACTGAGTCATAGACATTGGTAGTGAAGCTTGAATCATAGACAGATCCTTCATTATTCTGGCCAATCATGTATAGACTGCCCAATGTTTATTGGGACATCAGTTCTGCTTGTACATGTACTTTTCAAGCGGTGGATTTAGTCAACTACTCCTAAATTGATAGATATTCGTTGAAATAAAAAGAAAATTTGTATAAAACTGATTATGTTTTAATAGTTGTTTCTGTATAAATGCATTTGCTTGGGGATTGTTGTAGACCAGAGGAAAATGTTGAGGCAGTGGAGGTTAGTGCATATGACCTAAAGGATCATCCAGACTTCAAATTCCGACCAGCTCAGACAGTAATTAGAGTTACAGAAATACAGGTATGTAACCATACATTACAGAAATCAAATTCTGACCAGCTCAGACAGTTAGAGTTACAGAAATACAGGTAGTAACCATACGTTACAGAAATCAAATTCCGACCAGCTCAGACAGTAGTTAGAGTTACAGAAATATAGGTAGTAACCATAAGTGACCAATCTAATTAAAATCAGACTTCTTAGATCTGCACCGTATACTCTGCGTAAGAAGATCTGACATAACCCGACTAGGGGTCATGTTCATGTGAACTTTATGTTAGCCAATCAGCATGTCACCTATGAAATCATCGGTGTTCACAATTCAAGGAAATATTGTCTGCGATTGTTTGGTTTGAAAGAAAACACATCGCAGCCAGAGGTGACGTAACAATGCACTGTTTACGTTGACTGGCGTTATATTCCTTGCATTGATTAGGTAAACCATCTTGAAAACTATTCAAATTGTACCCAACCTACTCATACATAAATCACAATTAATTTAATTTGGGTGTATTTCATATCGTGTATTTTGCTGTTTGTATGAACGGAATAGATTAGGCATTGTTGCGAAAGTTTAAAATTCCTTATGTGAGAATATACAAATTTATAGTGTAGAATACATTTCGTGGGAAAGAGATTACTGGAACTTGTTTATGAATTGCCGGGAACTGCCTAAATAGCCATCATTGTCTGTATGGTGCAATATAACTGGTTGATAGTTCTCATGAATATTCCAAGCGAAAGGTCATGCGGACATGACCCCCTATGGGATTATGTTAGATCCTATTGTAGCGATTGTGAGCGTATCTTAGCATCTGATTTTAATTAGATTGCATAGGTGACAGAAATCAAATTCTGACCAGCTCAGACAGTAGTTAGAGTTACAGAAATACAGGTAGGTTACAGAAATTAAATTCTGAACAGCTGAACAGCTCAAACAGTGATTAGAGTTTTAAAAAAGAAATACATATACATATACATTACAGGTTCAAATTTTAAGGATTTCTTATTTCTGTGTATATGGCCCAGTGGCTGACCAATTCCACTTTTTGGTAGCTGGGACAACTGGTTTTTAAGGAAGGGCAAGTAAATAACAGACCTGTAATTGCCCATGGGCAATCCAATTTCAAAAGAGTAACATTCACATTACAACATTTCTGACAATGTGAAATCAAAAGTAAAATTTTGTATGACTATTTATATAGTTTTTACAAAGATATTATTACCAATCCGAACATACCTGTAAGTCCTGTGTTCGTTTTCCGATACGTATCTTGATTTTCTAATGTGAATGTGTAATTTTAATGAAGTTATTAGAATAGAGTTTTCAACCTGTTTCTTGTATACTGGTGACTTTTTAAAAATGAATTTTAACAGTCTGCTCAGTGAAGTCTACTGTTAATTTTTACCAGTCCGAATGAACATTTAGTAGTCAAAAACTTCAGAGTGGTAGATTTATTAAGTTCTGTTTGAAGGTGCTACAATTACATGACTTTAATATTTTCTGAAATATGCAGGATGAAAGTAAAGAGACAGTGGGCCAGATTCACAGTTTGGACCCTCAAGGGATCATCAATGTCCAATGGCCTTCAGGCGAGATCACACGGTGTTACCCACAAGAACTCTACATTGTAGGGGATGAGGTAAGGCAGATTTTTAGAAGATTGGTGTTGTACTAAATTACATACAGAAATGGTTTACGGATTACAGATTCTATTTCAAGAACTCAACTCATTTAGAAAAGGAGTTCTTATGATAAGATCTGCAAGTTGGGAAGTAAGGGATTTAAGTTTGGATCATGTCTCATCCTCATGGGCCCAGGGCAGGGCCACATTATATAAACAGTGCAAGTAGTTGAGGGTAACATGAAATTTTCACCCCGAGAAAACTATTGTTAACCGAGGTGCAACCTAAGTTTACAATGCTTTTTGAGGGATTCAATTTTCAATTTGAACCTCAATAGCATGCACTATTTGTTTTAACCTGCCAGGCTGCCGATTATCATTTGTTTCTTTTAATCAATTTCATTCAAAGTGTCACTGTCATGTATTGCAGACCGCATCTAACTGAAACGCTCAAATGACATTTTCTTAAAATATACAGTGAACTGTATCTGCATCAATTTGACACATGTGATTCTTTTTAACTCGCGTAAGCAGAAGGCTTGAGTGTCGGAGCTTTTCTGATACAAATTTGTCTGTTGACTGTGGTTGCCATTGTTGTTGGCATTGTGGTTGTAGTCTTTGTAAGCTTTTCACATTTTCATCTTCTTCTCCAGAACTACGAGTCTGTACTTGGCCAATTTCTATCAAACTTGGAACAAATCATCCTTGGGTTAAGGGGATTCAAGCTTATTGAAATAAAAGTACATGCTTCCTTGAAAGGGTAGATAATGAAGAAAAAGCAAAAATAGTGTGGGGGTCGTTTAAAAATCTTCTCAAGAACATTTGGGCCAGAAAAGTTGAAATTTACCTGAAAGCTTCCTGACATGGTGCAGATTCAAGTTTGTTAAAATTATGGCCCCAAGGGTGGGGCTACAATAGTGGATCAAAGTTTTAGATGGGAATATATCTAGGAAAGCATCTTTAGAATCTTCTTAAGAACAACAGGGCCATGATTAGTTGTATTAATATGTAAGCATCTTCTGGTAGTGCAAATTCAAGCTTGTTCAATTCAGTGGCCCCAGGGATGGGGTAGAACCACAGTAGGAGATAAAAGTTTCATATGGGACTATACAGGAAATTAATTTAAACAAATTCTTATCAAGATTAGCAGGACCACACTAAATCATATCTAAATGCAAATGTTCCCAAGTTGTGTGGATTCAAGTTTTTTGTGCCCCCATGACTAAAGGGACATATTGGATTTATCTGTCTAAACTTGAACCTTGTTTATAACTTCTGAATGGTGAGTGATAGGTAGCGGTGTTCCAATCATCGATTATAATCGAAAATAGATTGTTGGCAAATTCTAAGTGCTCGATTAAGAAAATTTTATTCCTATTAATCGGTTTTTAGATTTTGTTTTCTCAACGACTGTAGTTTTTATGCCCCTGAGATCGAAGATCGGGGGGGCATATTGTTTTTGTCCTGTCTGTCATTCTGTCTGAAACTTTAATCTTGCTAATAACTTTTGAACAATAAGTGATAGAGCTTTGATATTTCACATGAGTATTCCTTGCGACCAGACCTTTCCGTGGGTACCAACATTTTTGACCCCGTGACCTTTACCTTGGAGTTTGACCTACTTTTTGAAAACTTTAACCTTGCTAATAACTTTTGAACAATAAGTGATAGAGCTTTGATATTTCACATGAGTATTCCTTGTGACCAGACCTTTCCGTGGGTACCAACATTTTTGACCCCTTGACCTTGGAGTTTGACCTTCTTTATGAAAACTTTAACTTTGCTAATAACTTTTGAACAATAAGTGATAGAACTTAGATATTTCACATGAGTATTCCTTGTTACAAGACCTTTCCGTTGGTATTGAACCTTTTGACCTTGACATTTGACCTACTTTTAATTTTTTTTTTACATTGGTCATAACTTCTAAATGGTAAATATTAGAGCTTTCATATTGTACATGAGCACTTTTGACAAGATCTTTCTACTGGTACCAAGATATTTGCCCTTGTGACCTTGGCCATCTTCGGAATTGGCTATTATCGGGGGCATTTGTGTTTCACAAACACATCTTGTTGAAGAATATTCTTGCCATGACCTATCTATTAACCTAAAAGTTTTGTTTATCGTAATGGCGGCGCACATGAAAACGAAAGCATCCATACCCGGGGAGTAAAGCATGTTCACATGGTCAGGTAGACGTACTTTGATTCAGGCATATAAATGAAGTACCATCCATCAAAGAGAATCTTGATACGAGCAAAGCCAGGTGTGAATTACGTAGATAAAACCGCTTTCAAAGGCCAATGTTACTCTGCACATGTGTATTGTGTTTTCAATTGCAGAGCTGCCAACCCTCACGATTTTGGCGTAAGGCTTACGATTTTAGGGCCGAAAATACGCCTTACGATTTCACTATATATCTTCCGATTTTCGCTTAGTTGACATTTCAAAAGTTTTAGAGCTGTCCGTCATTGGTTTTTACTTTTATAATAAACAAGCCATAGTCGTTACTACGTTTGTTTGCATAGTCTATATACATGTATATACAAAATCTCGATCATTTTAATGCTTTGAAATAAACAATATGGCAGCTGCTACTAAACGTAAGGATGCATTGATGGAAATAACAACAATAATCCCCCGAAGAAGAAAACCGAATGAAGCCAGAAATTCAAAGAACAATATGCAAGTAAACATCTATTCGTTTCAAAGTCAGAAAGTGGGAGTTTGTATGCTAAGTGTACAATCTGTTTGACAAACTTCAACATTTCTCACGGCGGGGAAAATAACATTAAATAATTTGCCAGAATAACTGACACAGTAACTGTAAAATTATGATTTGTACTAATGTAGCAAGATTTTGTACACAAGTTTTAGAAGGTAAAATTAATAAAAGATGTATAAAATTTGACTTTCTGCAGTTGTAAAATCATTTAATGCTTGACAATTAGTATGTCTAAATTCATTAAATTTGGATTTGAAATATGCCTAAAATTGCTCAGGTTACATATTTATTCATAAAAGTTCTCCAGCGGCCCTGACCCCTGCCTTACTATTTTCCATTTCATAATGTTGGCAGCTATGCAATTGGCAATAGATCTGATTTTTTTTTTATTAAAATGAATTTTTTTGGTTATTTTTCTTTGCTGAACGTTAATTATATTCAAATTATTCTGGAGCATTGTTAGTTAATGACACATAACTTTGATATATGGGGATATAACGGAAATTAACGATGTTCGTTTTTGGCGCGTAAACCCTTCTAAAAATCGTATTGACTTTTATTATATAGCTAATAAATAGTCTATTATCAAATCTGCGTAAAATCTAGAGAATGTCAGTGTTCAACATCCTGAGAATTTATTGAATGCTAACTTTGCATTGCGTAAATTGTGTGCGCCTGAAACATTCCGAGTATGAGCGTTCAATATTGACATTACCGTAACGACGTAAACAAGCCAAAAATGGCAGACGACGGTCCTCCGAACCTGACAGAGCCGGTATTTGATATTTACTTAAACAAAATGTTTTACTGTACATAAATTAATGGTATGATGTTCCCATTCACAAAATCAGTTTGCTTCATGCATCAATGACAGGTTTAATATTGAACAGTTAAGAAATG
Source organism: Ostrea edulis (assembly GCF_947568905.1). Lineage (NCBI taxonomy): Eukaryota > Metazoa > Mollusca > Bivalvia > Ostreida > Ostreidae > Ostrea > Ostrea edulis. The sequence continues at coordinate 15,378,611 of NC_079167.1, read as the reverse complement.
CATGCTGATATTGCACACTGCCAACATTGATGAATTCTCGTCTATTTTAGAGTATTTTGAGTGAAAAGGGATATGATTTAACAACTAAATACTTTAGCTATATAATGAAAGGGTTATTGAACTTATATTGGTGAATATTGGCACTCATTGGCTGTCAAAATGCACTCGCAAGCTCGTGCATTTTCACAGCCAACTCGCGCCAATATTCACCAATATAAGTTCAATAACCCTATACTATATAATTGTAATTAAAGGATATTAAGATAGTAAAAGAAAAACAATAACACAGAGAAAATATTCATTCACACTGTCTCAGCAATAGAAACAACAAATATAAATGTAGAAAAATATTTATTTACACTTATTCAGTAGTTAAATGACTTTTTATTATAGAATTTCTCTATGTCCGATAATTAGTTAGTTACAGTAAACCCTGGTCTTCTTGTTTGATGTATGATACTTAAGTGACCGTGACGACCCCTGGTATTCTTGTATATATGATGTGATATATATACAAAATGTAGTTACTATTTCGATGCAATTTCCAGACATTGAGTTGTGAAAGAAAAGACTGTATTTTGTAGATGAGCGAGTTTGATAGCTCGAGTTGGTCTACAGAAGAAGAGGAGACAGAGGAGGAGGAGGACTCAGACATGAGCTGGGAGACAGAGGATGAAGAGGCTGTAGACTCAGAGGACAAGTAAGGTTTTCAGAATGTGCATGCATTTGAAACAAAATTTGTTAGACAAACAGCTATACTGAAGTTTACAGACTTATTGATTCCAGTCTACTTACCAAAAACAAAAAGTTTACAGATGTCATCAATGTCATCAACTAGTTATTTTTTCTGTTTTCCAATTTCAGTGGTGAAGGAGGCATCTCCCTCATGTTCATAACCAGAGAAAAGAAGGAGGAACTGGATGCTTTATTGTCCAGAGCTCAGACGGCCCTGGAAAACCTACAGAAAATATTTTTCACTTTCACAGGAAAGATAACAATAACCTACAGGTATCTAAGAGATGTAATTGCTGTCTATAAACGCTGCCAGGATCTGGAGAAAATCCTCAAATCTCATTTCTTTGAAGAAGAAGAGCTAGCAAAGTTACTGGAGGAAATTAGATTGTTGATGTATGATGAGAAGAGAAATGAATTGAATGATCGCTTGTTAAAGATATATGAGAAAAGGAAAAGTGGAGGAAGCAATGAATCCCCTGACAAGGATGATTCCACTGCCAGCATTTCTCAGGCATCGGAAGATACCACAAATCACGTGTTCTCAGAGACTAACAAACCCAACAGTCCAGAATCAGAGCTCACTCATCTTGCTAACGCAATAGTTCAGTCAGTGATGAAGACTTTCACAGCCTCGCAAGTACAAAACCAAGAATCTAGTGCTCAGGAAAGTGCAAATTTACAAAATGGAAATGCACACGATATTTCATTTGGTGCAACTTCAGCTGAAGAAAGTTTGCCCAATGTAACAAACAATGATGCAAAGTCAGCCTCTCCAATGAAATGTAATGGTGATCCTGAATGTTGGCAGACGCATGAAGAATGTTTAAATGTTTCCAGTGACAAGAAAGAACTGAATGTGAGTCAGGAGTCGGGTCTTGAAGTTAGTGACTGTGATTCTGGTCTGGGTGAGTCCAAGGGGAGTGGGGCTTCTTTAGATAGGGAGACATGGGTCTCAAAACAGAGAAAGAAGGAGGATGTGTGTAAAAGATTCTGTCAACTGATGCTCATCCAGATGGTAAAGATACGATATGAGATTGGTGAGCGGTGGGAGAAAACAAAGCAGTGGATGGGGGAGGGTAATGAATGTAAGCAGACGGACAAACCAGAGAGTGAGGAATCTCAAGGAGCCAAGCTTGTAGAAGGTGAGGCTTCAGTGTGACAGTGTCCATGGAAACACCAGTTTGTTAAGGCTTCAGTGTGACAGTGTCCATGGAAACACCAGTTTGTTAAGGCTCAGTTTGTTGCACATTAATCAACTCAAACCACATGCATAGAGGAGACTGAAATAACTTTTGTAATCAAATGATTTGTCAAAAACTTCAGGTAAATATTGCAATGATGTATGTTCTGTTTATCAGACGTAAAACCGATTAATCTTGAATGTCAAATAAGGTCAGGGTTATAGTTGCGAGAAATTTATTTCATAGGTGCATTAGTAGTATATTCATAAATTCTCCCCATTATAGCCCCCTGATTTTAGTCAGAGCTAGAATACTTTTGGGGAAGACAGTAAGGTTCATCTGTCAAAGGTCAAAAGTTTAAACAGTAAGAGTGGAATCCTGAATTATATCTTAATTACCAGGGTGCCTATTGTGCTTCCCATTTATAAAGCTCAAAGTAAATTGATATAACTTAGTGTAGGTCATTTGCTTGTATATTGTAAAGACAGTATCACAAATGTACAGGAAATGAGTAATGTGTTATTGGTTCACCTACACGGAAGGTCATGCCCTCTTCTATTGGAAGATTGTTAACAGTCAAAGTCAGGTAGGGTGATTAAAAAAATCATCTTCTCAAGAACCACTGAGCCAGACAAGCCAAAACTTACTTGAAAGCTTCCTCATACATAATAAAGATTTTAAATTTGTTCCTTGGGGATATGTGGGGGCCACAGTAAGTTGTACATGGGATAAACAGTAAAACATGCTGATAGTGAAGTGCTTGTGATGAACAAATTTAATTCATTGTTAATGTAATTCATTGTATGCAATAAGTTCAAAATATGATTTAAAACTGCAGGAATGAATATCACTCTGCTGTAAACATGAATTCAATATAAGCATGTGTGTTCTAACCGTCTGTTATTGTACATCGTTTTAAATGGTAAAGATTCAAGATTGTTCACAACTAAAAATATTTTAAAGCTATTCTTCAGAGCCAGAATAAATGCACAACAATGATTCAAAGTTGTTGCCCAAGGGCCTGGGCATGCTTAAAGTTTAAAGTTAACCTGTTGAAAAATGGAACCATTCTGGTGTATGATAGGACCCATGGATATCCATTGGTTTATTTTTTTAATCTTAAAATTTTCTGTGAAAAGATTTTGTAAATCTTATTGCAAGTTATTTGCAATATTGTAGATATGGAGATGGCATCTAATGTGGAGACAAATTGTAAGGAACTGGATGAAGAGAAAAGCCTTGAAGAGACATGGGGTGTAACAGAACTCAAAGAGGAAGTGGGGGCCTATAAACAAGTCACCGCTAAAACACAAGGTCAATTCTATTAGCATTTCTACTTCATTTGTACCCATGCAGTGCTTTCATTTGTTATAATGGAGTAAAACATAATCTAATTAATATTAGCCTCTATATTGTTGTCACCTGTTTTTGTGAAAATGCAAGGGAATATTAAATTTGGGTCTCTGAGTTTGTCTGTAACACCTTGGTTTCTGGATGACATCTCAAATATAACACCACTTGAAAATTCTCCACTTGAATTAAGACTGTTTTATCATTATTCCCTCACTCCTGCAAACAATAGGGATAGGTATATAGAAATCAACTTGTAAGTCTGGTTTAGAGCTGAGGCTGAATTGATTTAACTTACACCAATGATGAGTAAATAGGACAAGATCATTTCAAGGTTAAGGTCAAGTCAACAGGACACTGATAAGAAAACAGTTTTGGTGCTCTAACTGGTTTCCTTTTCCCCAGAGTAATGAAACTTCAGACACAGACTTCTTATAGTATGGAAATAACCTTCATTGATTTAGGAATCATTCAAAAGGTCAAAGGTCAGATATATTGGACATGTGTATATAAGGATATGTTTACAAAGATGTTAAAGCTGCTGTTTCATTTCACGTTGATGCTTGAATGATTAAAGACACATTTCAGTCTCAAAAAATATTTTGTTATTTCAAAAAGTAGTATATTGTATTTCTTATTTTTGAAAAAGTCAATGAGAGTATGATTTTGAATGAAATTAAAATTAAGAGCCATTAATTTTGTAGTGTAATTGAATAAGATTACAATTTCAATATTCATTTTGGTGAAGTCCCCAGGTCACATATGGACATAAATGGTTTCCATTACATCTCAGATTGCTTTGTAGGCTCTTAAACAACCACGTTTAATTGTGATTTCACAGGTTGTAACATTATGGAAGTGTACAATGGGTTGGTCTTTTGCTAATAATGAATTGAGGACCCTGGTCTAGGATGAAGTATAAGCATGATGAAAATCAGCATGAAATATAAATAGGTATCAAACATGTCTTTGTAGGCTTTCAGATTTGTGATGTGGCTCCATCTACCCATAATTTTGCATCCAAGGTTTACTCCCCTCAGGATCCCAAGTCTTTCTTAAGAGCAGTCAAAAAGGAGGTAAAAAAAATCCTAAATATTTGACATTTATCACAATTAATAAGGCATTGAAGAATGCGACAAAGTTCATGTTTCTTTTTGTTTCTTTTTAGTATGAACTGCTTCAAAGCAATCTACCAAGTGGCATTTTAGTGAAAGGTTTCGAGGACAGAATGGTTTGTACTAGCAGGAAAATATTAGATTTTAAATTCATGCAAGAATAAGAAAAGTGGAAGAAATTGTAATCGAATCAATCATTTATAATCTAATGAAGAAAAATTTAGATAAGATCTTATGTTTCGTGAGTTGAATTATTCAAATGCAGAATTATTTATGCATATTCATGTACAGTGCTAGTGTTTGTAGGGTGTATATATCTTTATTAGCATACTTGATTCTATCGATCTGGCGTACTCGGGTTCACCGGCGATGATCGGCGACACACTTGATTGTGAGCTGGAATTGTGCACGCATCCTGCCAGTTAAGTCAATTGAGCCGGAAAATTGTGATAGGTGAAGGCGACTTCAAGCTGGCACCCTTGGAGACAGTAGTTGCTTATTCTAAGATGAAATTTTTACACTGGTGAAATAGACATGATTTTTAAATATGTTGACCATTTCTATGCCAAATAATGTTTATACAATAGAATGTCAACATTTTCATAACTGTATTGTAGCTGGGTCACTTGATTCTTAGCGCGTTGCCGGGTATACCCGACTTAATTCAATTTGGCCGGATTTGATCAGAATCAAGTATGCTAATTATTGAGTATTTATCACAGGATCTATTTTCTGTGATGATTCTCGGGCCTCAGGGTACCCTGGGCTCGAAATTAACATATGCCCGTTAGTCAATGACTGGTTAAAAGTCTGGCGGACTGACTGACGTTTGTTTTAGTCAGTCCGATGGGACTAGTCAATTTTCTAAAACATCATTCTGGAAAATATACTTGTGAATCTTAAACGAGCATATGGCATTCCTCTGTAGATATCAGGCAAACCTGATTAGTAAATATAAATCTCACATAAGTATTACAATATTGTCTAAGGCATATTGGGTTAAATTATATATTTCATTTTAATAACATTAACGAAATATGTTTAATTATGTCTGGAAAACTCTGGTGGACTGGTAAATTTTTCTGCGGACTCGTTGAAATTATATAAAAAGTTAGTTTCAAGCCCTGGATACCCCATATGAGGATGCTAATTGTGTAGTATTTATTACAGGATCTATTTTCTGTGATGATCCTCGGGCCTCAGGGTACCCCATATGAGGATGGCCTCTTCTTCTTTGATGTCTTCCTGCCTGCCGACTACCCAACCTCACCTCCAGTGTTCCACTACATTTCCTACTGCACAGACAGACTCAACCCCAACCTGTACGAGGATGGAAAAGTGTGTGTCAGTCTGCTGGGGACCTGGGATGGAAAGGTACGACCTACACTCCCTACGTTTTATAAACACAAGGGGTTCAACATGCAACCTGTATTTAGAAGTATCATATGAGCTTTTCTCTGTGTTATCATATGAGCTTTTTAGCTCTTCTGAGCCAAAGGCTCAAAGAGCTAATGCTATGGCCATTTGTGTGGTGTGAGTAAACTTTTTAGAAAAAGGGCTATAACTCAAGAACCTCTTGGCCAATTTTTTTCAAATTTGTTACAGGGTATCATTGGCCCAAGGGCTTTCATACATACTAAATAGAGGGATGTGACCCTTTAACAAGGGGAGATAATCAGGAAAATACAAACAAAAGTAGTGGTTGCTAAAAAATCTTCTTCTCAAGAACCACTGGGCAGATTATCACCAAACTTACACATAAGGATGAGGATATGTTGTAGATTAAAAATTGTTCAAGGCATTACCCTGGGGCAAAGGGCGTGGTCTCAAGGTCACTTCAAAGTTGACCTAAATTTATAAATTTTTTAAATTCCTTAAATCTTAGATATTTTAGTCATTATAAGGACTAGGATCATCAAATTTTGACAGTTGATGCATCTTAGGACCTTGTGTCAAGTTGTCTCAAAAGTAGGTCACGGTGACCTACTTTTTGAATTTTGCAGGTATTTATTTTAAAATTAATTTTGATGCATATCTTGGACACTTTGAAGCCTATGATCATCAAAACTTGTCAGTTGGTGGATCATGGGACCTTGAAATGCGTCAACTGAAAAATAGGTCACCGTGACCTACTTTCTGAATTTTATGGCTTATCATTTATAGATATATTTTAAGTTGTTATTTCAAATACCGAGAGGTTTAGAATCATCAAATCTTGTAAGTTGATGCATCTTGAGGCCTTGAAACATATTTATAAAAAAGTAGGTCACAGTGACCTACTTTTTGAATTTTGCAGATATTCAAATTTCACATTTTAAATTTTAGATGCATATTTTGAGCGCTGTAAAACCTAGGATCATCAAACTTTGTCAGTTGATGCATCTTCAGTCTTCGGTTTGTGTCGACCAAAAAGTAGGTCACCGTGACCTACTTTTGGTATTTGACAGCTTTACTATATTTCAGACACTATTTGACCTACAATCATCAAACTTTGTCAGTTGATGCATCTTGAGTCTTCGGAGTGTATCGACCAAAAAGTAGGTCACTGTGACCTACTTTTGGCATTTGACAGTTATATTTATATATTTCAGTCACTAATTGACCAACAATCATCAAACTTTGACAGTTGATGCATCTTGAGTCTATGGAGTGTCTCGACCAAAAAGTAGGTCACCTTGACCTACTTTTGGAATTTGACGGCTATTTATATATTTCAGATACTATTTGACCTACAGTCATCAAACTTTGTCAGTTGATGGGTCTTGCATGTTCGAAGGGTTTCGACCAAAAAGTAGGTCAACTTGACCTACTTTTGGAATTGGACACCTATATTTATATATTTCAGATACTATTTGACCTACAGTCATCAAACTTTGTCAGTTGATGCGTCTTGCATGTTCAAAGGGTGTTGACTAAAAAGTAGGTCACCTTGACCTACTTTTTTGAATTCTTAGGATTTAACTAAAGATTTAGAATACTAAGAGGCTAAGAATAGAAATGGTGGGGTTGTACAATTTATCAGAAGAGCGATTCTAGGCCCTTGGGCCTCTTGTTTATATTATGGTATTTCTCTGTGTTGATTCTGTTTTTTGGTGAAGCACATTTAGCATACACACGTGATTGTTTTGTAGGGTAGTGAGATGTGGACAGCTAAGTCCAACATGCTGCAGGTTCTTGTGTCTATCCAAGGTACTGGTGTTTATGATAATTGAATAATTTATAAAGAATTTATGATCATGTTTTGTAAAGAATTGAGAGGATATAAAATCTACATTGAATTCAAATGCTGCTTTCACAGCGTATGTCCATATACAATGCACGTGTATGTCATGAGCTTCTTGTTAAAGGTGTCCATATAGTCTCAATTTGATATTAACAGAGCTAGAGACCACTGATTTTCATGTTTGTAGGTCTGATTCTGGTGGCAGAACCCTATTACAATGAAGCTGGGTTTGAAAAACAGAGGGGATCTGTGATTGGTCATGAAAACAGCAAGATGTACAATGAAATGGCCATCATTAAGCTGATACAAGTGAGGATATACCTGTCAATATTTGTCTTTTCATAATTTCTTCCCAATCACTATATTTTTGCCTTTATTCCATTTTCTCCATTTATATTAGCATATTTTAGATTCACCCTATTTACATTTATAACCAGCCTATAACAGGCCAAATGATGATATGGGGGAGGCATCCATCTGTCCATTATCTTTTCCTTGTCTGATTTATAAGTTTGACTTTTTTAAAAGGCCTATTAAAGTTCTTTAAAACATGCATTGATAAAATGATAAAAACAGTATAGATATTGACAAATTTGAACAATTTGAATGCATCAATTTGCTCTCAACTGCGCTTTGAAGATCATCCAGAATTCAAAGGTTTCTTCATGTTGACTCAGACTTTTAAATGCATTTTTACATATATAATATGTAAGAACACAGATTCTTTTGCAAGGTAACATTCCATAAAGTTTTGCAAGAAATAGATGAAAATCTTGTGGGCTAGAGCAAACTGACAAATGCACAAATGAACAGGCAAGACACCATATCCCCATCACAACTTGTGAGGGGATGATAAAATTACTGCTCAAGGATCAGTTTCTAGGCAGCATTTCAAATATGGCCCATTAAACGAGTCATCTGGGTTAATAGTCTTAGTCAGATAACGTTCTTAATAATAAAACAAAGGTTTTGTCTGATTGTCACATAAGCTTTAATGCAGTGGGTATTACAAAGAATATTTTGCATATTTCAGAGTTTGACCAGAATGATAGAGAATCCTCCACATAGTTTTAAGGAGGAGATGACAAAGCACCTCAGAAAAAATGCTGCAAGGTTTGTGACACAGTTGTAGTTGTTGTTCTGTAGTTTACTCCTATTTTGCCTAAATTTAACGTGACAATATGTAGGTTAATGGTAAAAAAAAAAATTGGGAGAGTTGAGCCATTTGGACTTTAAAGAAATTTCAAACATTTCACAGTTTCTGCTCATTATCTCAGTCCTACATGGACATTTTGAGTTGAAATTTGGGATATAGAAGTCAAGTACTTACGTGGGTCAGGTTAGATAACTTTTAGCAGAGTTATGGCCCTTCAGTGTGGACATTCATGTTGCTCCAACACATCTAGTTTTCACTTGTGTATCAACATAAAATTGAATTTCATGTTGATCAACTAGCATTAGTTTGATCTTAATTTGCAATTTCTAGAAGTATTCCAGTCCATTTTTTATTATTGTAGAATTTTATCTTATTTTTATGCTAACATGTATCTGTTGGTTGTATTTACTGTTTCAGATACTATCTATAGTGTCTAACTCAGGCAGAAATCAATGTTAACTACATGTACACAGATGTCAGCATATAAACCAACAATAACACCTGTTCTATTTAATTTGTTCATTTCAAATATTCTAGAATAATGTCACATGGAGTATTGTGTTTGTAGACTAATGGTTGAGTTCATATGCAATATCTGAAAGTCTGGCTGTAACACCCATTTCCCTGGCCCTATTGTCTGATGAAATGTACATTTTTAAAAAGTGTTTTCTGCATAAAATTGTGGAAACTAAAGCTTTTTTTAAATAAAGTTATATATAATCTGTTAAAACTTAGCATGAAAGTGAAGATAATGAAGTGATCAATCTCATAACTCATATAAGGAGTACAAAATAGAGAGTTGGGCAAACATGGACCCCTGGATATACCAGAGGTGGGATCAGGTGCCTCAAAGGAGTAAGCATCCCCTGTTGACCGATCACACCTGCCTTGAGCCCTATATATTGATTAGGTAAACCGAGTAATCAGTAGTTTAAATCAGTGTGCCAAGAATGACCTAACATGTCAGACAGTATTAGACCCAACCAATGATAGGTTGTATTGGCAAACTGGATCATTATAAGGACCACAGAATTTGCGAAATGCTGACTTTAAACGAGACTGTTGAAACCCCTAAAACATCAACTTGTTTGATAGTAGCCCGTCTCGATTTAAAAATTGATCATATGCAGAACCAACTCTTGCGTATCGAATCATAGTAAATAATTTAGTATTGTAAATGTGACAATACACTGTTTGTGTATACTATTTACATGAAGCTTAGGATTGTAATCAGACATGCCCTCAACTTCTTGGTTTCGCATTACCGGACATGCCTGAATTCAAATTGGTAAATAAATTTGAGTGGTTGTTATTTTTAGGTACGAAAAAACAACAACACAGAGGCTTTTATTTTCTGTTTTTTAAAATAAACTCCTAAATTAAGATCTGTCACAGTCGTATTATGAAGTACAGACTGTACATCAAAACATAGACATGATGTCACACATAATCTTACCCTGCCTTTCATCAACATTGCATGTCTTTAAACATTAGACATAATGGTGCACTGTATTTTGGAGCTAAGGGACTACAAGACTAGGATGATAATCCACGCAATCTTAGATTAAGGTGTAACTTGACAAGATCTCCACCATTTTTGATAAGGGACTTCTAGGATTGACGACAAAAATTTTTCCTGTCAAAACTTTTTTGCATGCTTTAGTCATTAGAGCCAGTGCTTCGCACCACACTGGCTTGCTATAAGAAAAAAAATCTCAAAATTTTGGTGTGATTATCCCGAATCGACTTGCAGATATGTCCACCTCATGATAATAAAGGTTTCACCCCAACTATCGGCATAAACATGGCATTCCTCTCAGACTGAAACGAAACAGCACAAAGTTGCAAGTTTCCCTTTATTTTTGCAAGAACAACATGTAGTAGATTAATACCACTCTGTTTATATTCCTCACTCTGAAAATCCAGAAGTTATTATTGAGATTAGGAAGGTCTGTGATAATAAGCATACTTTGTATGTGTTATTATTGAGATTAGGAAGGTCTGTGATAGTAAGCATACTTTGTACGTGTACTTGAAGAATGATCCAACACTTCCAGTTCTGGATGAATGCAGGCAATGTGAACCAGGATAGTGGGCTTTGTTTGAACTGTGACTCATCAGGGGCAGCTGGTCACTCCACAGACCAAATAATGGATATGTCCTCATCACCTTCTTCGATACACCAACTACAACCTGACTGTCCATTTGAAGACAAAGACGCAGGGTCCATCAGGCCTCCAGAATTTCCTCTATTTCCTCCTTCTAAAGGCTTTTGTATTCCCATGAGAAAATACTTAGAAACTTTCAAGCAGACAGTGGAAAAGAACATTTTGTGTCTTAATGTGGATTCAACTGTTTAATGATATGAATATTAGATATTCTAGTCCAAGTTTAATATTATTTATTTCATTCTTTAATATGATGTATGCATTGTGCTGTGCAGGTTCATCAACATTTGAGGTGATTGTATTTTACATTGTCTTTCCTCTTTGATAAGTAGCCATTAAAGATGGCCTAGTTCATAAATTCCCTTTTATAGCAAAAACTTTTGATGTTTATATCCTCCATGGGAATGGTGATTATGTGTTCTATGCTATTTGTATGTGGTTTAATGTTAATAGTGTTATTTTAGAACCTCCGAGATGAGATCAGTTTTGTCAATGGTGTTTTAGCTCACCTGAGCCATAAGCCCAGGTGAACTGTTTTGATCAAAGTTAATCTGTCTTCTGTTGTCGGTAGCCGATTGTAAATTTTCACTTCTTCTCTAAGTCTACAGTAGGGGTTTGAAGAATTACACTCTTGTATATACATGTATCTTACACTGGATATGATGCCTTAGGAATACAGGAGCAGTGTTTAAAAGTAAACTTTTCTTTGAAACATTTAATTATCCTTTTACTTCAATCCTAGTAAAGTCACTTTCATTTGTATGCTTTATTGGGAAATGTGCATTTTGAATTCCAACGTGCACATGGTGGTCGTTCTTGCTTTTAAATACAGTGTGTAATTTAAGACACAGTAGGCTAAAACATTGCTTATGTGATGGCTGCAGTCGATAAACTCGAGACAGTTTGATCCATGATTCTTACTATTGTAGATGGAAACAGTTTTCCTTAAACTTTGCCTATTGGTTCTAATGTTAATTTTACTTACTGCAGTAGGAGTCTTATTGCATTAGAATTTAATTACACTTTGTGAGAAATAACATGCAAACATCCTAAGGCACGTCGTGTTTGTAGTGGTTCATTAGCAGGTCTTGGCTTTTTGTGAGTTACTGTTCGGGTTCCAGGAAGATCTCCCAAGGTGGAGGTGAGCATCGTGGCCCAAGGGCCTCTTCTATTAATTCTGTTTACAAATGACAAGCTTGCAACTTGTGTGATGATATTGTCAAAATTTCAGCTTCTTAGAATTTAGAAGTCTTTTAAGTTGTTTAACATTTTGGTGCCAAAGTCTAGTTTTGCAAATTTTGTGATACAAATGTTGTCCTCTAGCCTCATTTGCTATATATTTCAGATGCCAGTTTTGGATTTTGTTCTAAAATAAGTAATTAAGGGACAAACAAGATGTTCAAGTGGCATGCAATCCAGTGTTCAGGGCACAATATTGAGGGACAAAGAACAATTTTTTTTATTGAAGCATTTATAGATATTCAGGATTGTATACATACTGCAATCTTACATATTTTGTTTCTGTTTACATGTAATGGAATTTTGGAGATCAACATAATATTGTACTGTAAGGTTTTGTCAGGCGAGCCCTTTTTGAAATGGTGGAGTCGTGATTCCCAATAAATCATCAAGAGAGTCCAGAAAATTAACACAAGCAAATTCCATATCTGTGTAATTTGTATTATTGAATTGGTATTCGTTTAATCATAGATTCTTTTAACTTGCATTCAATGAAGATTTTCATATGTAAATAAGCAAAATACAGCAATCAATTTATATCCCTGAATACTGAAACACTAGAAAGTGTTGCTGGTACAATCTGATATTCTATTGCATTTACGCCTAAAGCATTAGCACTGATTTCTTAACAAAAGTATGTCCGTGTTTATGGTTTAGCTACTCCGATGATTGTCACATTCAACAGAGTGTGGGTGGTGATTATCAAAATGATTACCCATCCCTGTGTGTCAGTCAGTAAAGTGGCAGTGCATTGGAGATTATATTTGGATCTTTTGTTGTCCCACTGGGACACTCTAAAGAGACAAACTGTGTTCCATCAGGTATGTCTTGTCAGGACATTTGAATTCATGTAATGAGCCAGACATGACACCCAACATTTAGCTTTAATTATAAGCAGTTTTTTTTTTACACGGGAGATACGTTTAATTTGTTTGATATTTATTTACGCCAGAATGATATCAATACTGGCTTGATGCTTGACCCTGCAAAAAAAGAGGCATTATACATGAATACTTTCTCTGTTGGAGTATGAAGCAAGTTACAGTGTACTTTCTTTGTAAAAGTATTTTGCAGCCGAGAGAGTTTTATTTGTTAATCTGTGGATTGTTTTCTGCTAGAATTTGTTGATATGCACATTAATAATAAACATGAAAATATATGAATTTCAGTTTATTCAACTTGATAAAATATATGATTTAAAAAACCACATATGTATATAATTCTTTGGTTTTATATACATGTACATTGGAACTACATTTTCATCAGCCCCATCTCGAGGTCGCCCTTTTGTAACAGTTGAGTAAATTGGAGTCGCTAAGAGAAAGTCCATTGTAAATGACACAGTTCGATTCCAAATATTGAAAGCTATCGGTCACCAAATTTTTGGAAGCTTACTGTTCAAGATATAGGCATGCAATATATTGCTTTAAACCCACAGACAAGAGGCCTCTGCAGACAGTAAACAACTTAATGACTTTATATACCTCCACAAAGAAGTTTTAAGGGTGTCTCCATGTCCATCTATTGACACAGGGTTAAGAACATTTCCATGCTACATGTGAAATTCAAAGCAATTTTACTCACATGATGCATCTTGGGATGCTTCTGTCAATTCATGGTTCCAGTACTCAATCTGACCTACATTCTATGCTTGAGTCGGAGTGACTGGTTGAGAATAGCATTTAGGTCTTTTCCCAGTTTGGAAGAGATTTAGTGTAGAGAAATTGAAGCATATGTAGTTCTGAAGCAAGATATTTCTAAAGCATGTTCTTCACTTACAATCCTACGCAACATTTTAAATCCCTCCAGGGGCCTCCCACGGACCCAGAGGGTCAGGATGCATAAAAGTGACAAATTGTATCTTGATTTGAACAAACTGGAATTACCATTACTCAACTATTATTTGTGCCAAAGTCTAGTCAACACTGGCCCTGTGGTTCTGTAGAAGTTGAAAATGTGAAGATGGATAGATTTTAATCCAAACAATAAAAGCTCAATTCAGCCTATGACTTGGGTAAGCTAAAAATGACAAACTGGAAAATTATGTTGATATATATATTCTTGGTTAAATACAGTGTAATAAAAATCTGCACTTTTCATGTGTAAACCACATAATTCACAATGTACCTGATTTACAAATTAATGACGAGAACTGACATTGACAATTCCAGTTTTACTCGTAGTCAATAACTCGCCAAGATCTATTCATGCAAGTTTAAAAATAATCCAGACCATTTAAAAATAATCTAGACCATTTAAAAATAATCCAGACCGTTTCATATAACTAATCCAGACCGTTTAAAACTAATCCAGACAAAATAAGATTCCTGTAAGGGAACAAACGTCTTATCACATTATAAATAAACATGTGGTTTATCTGTTTGCAGACTGGGCTGCTGTTACATTTTAGACATTTGTTTGAACATTGGACTGTTTTTAATCTTCCAGAAGTTATTTTCACTGGTCAGCCATGCTCCTCCATCAGCTATGACTGTCGTGCCGGTCAGCAGCTCTCCAGCACGGCTTGTAATAAACAATACAGTGTTTCCAATGTCTTCTCGTTTTCCGAGTCTCTGGACTGGTATCGCCTTCACCATGGCATCATCTATGTGTTCACCACCTGAAATATTTGAATGCAAACCTCAATATACATTGTATATACCAGAGCATGGAAAAGGACACCTGGGGTCATCTTATCAAGACATTTAAATTGTCACTAACACTAAGAGACTTTAAAACTGTTTTCTATCTTTTCATTGGTTTTCCACACTTTTATCATCATGCTTTGAAGTATTTATGTGAAACTTGCAGCGTAACTTTCTGGTGAAAAAAAAATTAATGGAGTTTAGAATTAAATCCTAATTAGGAAACTGCTAACATTACATCTTTCTAACTCGTTAGAGTGATATCACTAACACTAAATGATATCTCCCATGGGAGGAAATGAATGAACTTAGACACATTGATTATGCAGGGAAGTAATAGATAATGCATTAAATTTCTCCAATGAATATTAGTATGAAAAATATATAATATAGTGTGACTTTGCTAACTGATGTCGGCCTTGTGTGCAGATATTAACTGCAAAAATGGACAACTTTTCTAATATACTCTGAGCACAGGCAATTGTATCGCTTGGGTTCAAATTTACTATTAAAGTACTCTTTCAAAGTAAATTCGAACCCAAGCACTACAATTGCCTGTGATACAGAGCTTTGTTGTATGATACTCAGATGACCATTATGGCCCATCAACCTCTTGTTTTCAGATGGGAAATAACTTGTATATTTCAACCCAGCACTTTCTATTGTCAATACTTTGTGCAGTGTATTTGCCCCCACATGTTGGACATTTTTAAAGTAGTACTGATGCAAAACACTGTCCTTTGTTTGATGGATCACTTTAATGACTCTTTAAAAATGTTTTTACTAGTATCATCCAACCCTTTTTTATTTTTCTACTTTAAAGGGACTGGTTCACGGTTTTCCTCTAAATTTTGTATTTCACTTTAAACAATCAAAATCTACAGTCTAATATGTTGTAGAAGGTTTCACAAAAAATTAAGGTCATTCATCATGACGGAAGCTCATTATAGAGATCGAGTTTATTATTTGTTTTGAAAACAAAGATTGAGGTGTGTTATTGTTTACGAGTTTTCAAAATAAATGGATCAATCCAAGTTTATCATATATATATCACATCTCAAGTATGCTTTAGGTAAAATGTGTCATTTAAAAGTTAAAAATTGTTATTGTACAAAATACAGATGCTTTGAATTACAAAATTAACGTTTCACTGGTTTGTTTGTTTACATAATAAGTTTCGAGTCTTTGTTTACATAACACAGAATCAAAGATAAAATATTGCTCTTATCCTTACATTCAGACAGTCCAAATTTTCATTGACAACATTAAATGAGCTATATTTTTAATTTTTAACATCACAAATGAAAAATATTTCTTTCAAAAAACGTGAACTTGTCCCTTTAAAGATAGGTATCCACCTACTCATTCCATTTCCTGATAATAAATACCTAGTTTTCTCATTCCCTCAGTGTCTGCTATTGTCTGATAATAAATACCTAGTCTTCTCATTCCCTCAGTGTCTGCTATTGTCTGATAATAAATACCTAGTCTTCTCATTCCCTTGGTGTCTGCTATTGTCTGATAATAAATACCTAGTCTTCTCATTCCCTCGGTGTCTGCTATTGGCCCCGGAGCAACACACATCATTCGTATTCCATTGGGTCCCCATTCTACAGCCAAGTGTTTGGTCATAGCCTCTGAAAAGGTGATTGAAAAGGTTGTGCATCATTTGGACTATTTCTGGCCACAGTTCTGCTTAACCAAAGGAACCAATGTTACAGGAAGACGAATAATTGTGAATTTGTGGTTGACAGGAACCAAACCCTGGATCCCTGCATCACTGAGTATTTGGCTGATGTCCAAGATAATCTGCCACCTCCTCACTACTATTATACAAATAAATTCAAGGAATTGTGGTCTCATGCTTGTTTTGTTTCTTTTTTTAGGGGGTGGGGGGATGTGAATTTTCATTTTAAAGTTTAAATAGAATTTTGATAACCATTGTTTATATTTGTGATCTGGTGACTTTGACCTAAATACAATATGGGTCATCCTTAAATTGATAAATATTTTACAGTATTTGAGATATCATCCAATGTTTATTATATGTGACCCACTGACCTTAACCTTTAACATTCTGATCTTAACACAATAGGGGTCATCCTTCAGTCAAGAGATTCTTCATTTGAATTTCATCACTAGAGGTCATATTGTATCTATTAAAGATAATCATCTGAAAAACTTCTTACAATATGTGACCTGCCAACTTGACCTTGGACCTTCTGACCTAAAATGAAAAGTAGGGCAGATTCTTTTGTCAAAGAGACTCTTTATATGGGATTTCTTTTCTATAAAAGTATTCAAAGTATATAAAATCCAGAATTATATTGCAAATAGAAACATTAACAAATCAATATTAATTTACTTAGTATCATAAACAATTTAATATTGCATGAAACTCCAGTGAATACAAAGATTTATTTACCTTCAGAAGTCATATATATACAAAATTTTCCTGGGTAAATAAAGTTTTATATATCCCTCATTGTCATGTATCAAGGCCATTGCCTATGTCAAAGCAGGGAACAAAAGTGTGCTAGCAGTCTGATAATATTTTACTAGATAAGTTTTTTTTATTTATTAGATCAAGAGATAAGAAATTCGTACCTATGGCAGCTTTAGCAGATCCAGCGTGTGTCTGTAAAACTCTTCCACGAAAGCTAAGAGTAGCGGTGATATTAATGATAACTCCACCATTATTCTGAAATTCATTGTAAAAAAAAATAATTTTTGCTTGACATATTCTTCCCTTGGAAATAAGAGTTGGTTATATCTGTTAATGAGTGTGCGATCAAAATTTAATGCCTCAAAAATATGACTTTAAGTTGATACAAGTACACAGTCACAGGATTTAGTCATATACATTTAATACTTTGAATGTTTCAATTACTTCTCATTGATAATTCTAAATCTCCTCATTATTGCACTGGTGTAGAAATGAGTTGATAATTTAATTCACTAATTTTCATTATTTCCTTGACATGTATGGATTTGTTTTTAATTCACTAATTTTCAGTATTTCCTTGACATGTATGGATTTGTTTTTAATTCACTAATTTTCATTATTTCCTTGACATGTATGGATTTGTTTTATGATCTATAGGTCAGTGATTAGCAATTACCTTCATGTACTTTTCAAAAACAGCCTTGGAGACATTGAAAGTACCGTGGGCATCAATCTCCATCACTGTCCTGAAGGCATTGAAGGAGAGGTTCTCTGCTGGGCACAGAAAGTTTCCTGCTGCATCTGAAATGTAAATAGTTCACGCTACATAAAACAGCTCTTGTATAAATTACAATTTTTTGTTTTTATATTGAAATTACAAAAATCTCATTTAATTGTTTGTACTATTCATTCTGTATATAATTTTTTGTTTCAATTGGGCAGTACATGTATATGCATTCATGAATTTAAACATCATATTTTGAATTTAAAAAAAAAAGGTTTTTAATTTCTTCTTAAAAAAAATCTCTTCTGTGCTATTCATCTAACAATGAATGTGATAAATCTGAAATTACATATGTACCTTTTATATAAAGGCAATTAAAAAGTACACAGTGTAATATTCAAATTATACAATGCATGAAAACTTATATCGTAGCATTAAGAGATAAGAGATATGGACTGTATTATATAATATGAAATAGGATAATCATTTAGTTGGAAATATCATATTTTACCTGATGTTTTTGGCAACACTTTATAGAAAAACTTAAAAGGTAGAGTGTAATGTACAGCCAAATGTATTTACCGATAACTGATTTGCAGTTTTAGAGTACTTGGTGTTTTTAATTTCCAAATGGAAATCATCCAAACCTGCTAAATCTGAAAAGGCAAAGATGACTGAACTTGACATAGTTTTCTTTTTTTGTTGTTGCTCCTATTGTTTTCAATAAGAGCTTCTCTTGATTCCAATTACACTCTCAGCTCTTGAGCATTACATGGGTGAAGGGGAAAGTTCAAAATCACTGAATACTCACTGTTCACCAGTATGTCAATCTGCTTGAACTGACCAAGGGCCTCATCTACTGCCTTAGTTATAGCTTCTGGCTGTTACAGTTGATAAAATGTGTTATTTTTAGTTTACGATATACAGATATCATCAATTATAAATTCCTGTAAATTATATCTTTCATTCTGCTATACTAAATTTGTATCATGTTATATCTCTGAGAACATTAATTGTTCAGAAAGATTAGAAAGGCATGACATACAAACTTTAATGGATCAAAGTGAAATATGATTTTGATTAGATTTGGAGTACCGCTTCACTTAATAGAATACAACGTACATGTTCGATTATATATTAATGTAACAACTGCATTAATTATATCAAAATTTATTGTTTGATTGAATAATTTCAAGCTTTCTGACTGGCTAAGATCCAACAAACTAGAAAAACAAGATTGCTACACGTAGCCATGTCCCCCACCGCCGCAAAAAAAGTTGAAGCACAAAAGTCCCATAACTCCTGTAAAATTTGTCGAATCAAAATGGCGGCGCAATATGATCAGCTACAGATGGTGACTAACAATCCTACAAAATTTGAATGAAATCCGGTGAGCGGTTTCGGAGGAGTTGCGTCCACAAAGTGTTTCTATACTAGCATATACAAATTCAACAAAGTTTCATACTCCTGTAAAAAATTTTGAATCAAAATGTCGGCGCAATATGATCAACTACATATGGTGACTAACAATCCTATAAAATTTGAATGAAATCCGGTGAGCGGTTTCAGAGGAGTTGCATCCACAAAGTGTTCCTATAGTGTACTATTTACAAATTCAACAAAGTCCAATAACTCCTATAAAATTTGTCAAATCAAAATGGTAGCACAATATGATCAACTACACATGGTGACTAACAATCCCACAAAATATGAACAAAATCCATTGAGCGGTTTCGGAGGAGTTGCGTCCACAAAGTATTCCTATAGTGTAGCATGTACAAATTCAACAAAGTCCCATAACTCCTGTCAAAATTGTCGAATCAAAATTTCGGCATAATATGATCAACTACACATGGTGACAAACAATCCTACAAAATATGAACAAAATCTGTTGAGCGGTTTCTGAGGAGTTGCGTCCACAATGTGAAGTGGGACGGACGGATGGACACCGGTATTTCTATGTACCCTTCCGCGTTGTGGTGGGGGACAAAAAGAAAGTTATATTCACTTTCATGTGCCTACAAGGTGAATATAACATTTGATTTTACCAACATTGGAATAAAAATTAATTGGGAATTCCCAAACTGATATGATTGGTTATTATTTTTAGCTGCCCAATTATAGCTTATGTCTATAACTTTGAACTAGGTCTTGCACTCTAGCTGTAAATAAAGATGGCCGACCAGATATTGTTTTGTGTGTTGTAATAACCACATTTGATGTTTTAATTAATTTTAAATCATTCAATCATATAATAAAACAATTACATGTACAAATTTTGAGGTCAATACCATGCTTTGTCAAAACCTTTGAAGTACAATATTAACATTGCTTTCTGCACCCAATGAAAATTGTAATTCTCAGGTAAATAAAACATGTGTAATTACCTCAAAAATGTTAATTGTAAAATAATGACCCACAATACTAAACAGTATTTCTGTTATACTGTATTGTCTGTCAAATAAACAATCTACCGATACTACTAATTAGAGAAATTCTTAGAAAGAATTTCACAAACTCGGTGCAAGTGTATGTAAACTAGAAAACTAACAAATCAGAAAGAACCCTATGATAAATTTGAAAACTGAAAGGGGTTTTCCTCTGCCTAAATCCAAGTATCATGTACAAAATCTATGAAAATATTCCCACGGAAACTTAACAAGGAAGAATTGTTTTAGTACACTAAAACTGATGTCTCCCCTTCCATTGTTATTTAAAACATTTTTTAGGAAACATCTTTAATGTGGAAAATTAAGAGGTACATAAAACACACACACACACCATAGAAAGTGCTGACGAGCAGAGTGATGGACGGACAGACGGAGAGAGTGATTACTATAGGGCACCCACCATATGGAAGGGCCCTAATTAATGAATAAATCTAACCTTTCTGACATCCATTTGTAGTGGAAGACATCGTTGACCTGTTGCTTTCGACAATTTCTCAGCTGCACTTCGTACAACGTCAAGTCTGCGACTGGCTATGATTGTGTCACATCCATGTCTGTGTTACATATGTACATGTATATACAAATACATTGAGGTTGGTGACCCAATTCCCATTGCAAAAATTAGGAACACACTTACAATTTTATAATTCAGAAAATTTCTTTAACAATTCACTGAAAACACATTTTTTCCATCAAGTTTTCTAGGACTAGTTTCTATCATATCAGTCATTCGTGTTTGCTGTTTCATCACATTATCTGTTTTGACTATGTCTTGGTCTTCGAGTACCATTTTGTGATGTTTTATTAAAAAAAAAAAAAAAAAAAAAGAATTCTATGTTTTAATGTATTATACCTGAGACATTATATGCTGTGTGTGCATGTGTGTATTTCATTATTATTATTATTTTAATACGCCCTGAAACTGATGTTTATATTCTTATCTAGCATATTTATGGTATCTTGTGTTTTCATGTTTTATATGTACAATCAGGATAGGTACAGCTACGGACTGTTTACATGTGATAACTCCTTTTATATCATTGCTTTTTAATGTTTTATTTATTTTCTATGTATTATGTGTATAACATTCTGTTGTAAGGTATATATGCATTGTAAAGCACCTTTGAGCGTGCATAGTGTATGAAAAGGGTGCTATATAAATATGGTATTATTATTATTAATTCCAGTTGATTTAGCTCTTTTGATAAGGATTTACATCAAACAAAAAGTCTCATCATGAAATTTTTCAAAGTACATTCGTATCTGCATGCCATCACTAATCTATTCAACTAGTACACATTTACAAAACTTAAAAATTACATCTGTGATCTGTCTATGTTTTAATCTCTTTGTTTCACCAATAGAATGTTACATTGAGGCATATATAAGCATGATTAGTTCATCTTCACCATATTAAATTTGATCTCTCTCATTCAAACAATCAAAGTATAACAGTTTGTAAACCAGAATTACTGTCTGAATACGGCGCCAGAACATCAAGAGAGAAAGACACCGGTACAGTTTCTACAGTCATCTGGCCCAGTAAATGGATGATTTTAGTAGGAGTCCCAAAAGCTTGTGTAGTAATTAGGGCTATACGGATCGTGGATATTGGCCTGAATAGTTCAGTGGTTAGAGCACCTGACTAGTAATGCAGGGGTTCTGGGTTCGATTCTCGGTCCAGCCAAAGATTTTCTCCTCTCTCCTATACTACATTTGGTGCCATTGACCACACCTGGTTTTGCAGGTGAAGGTCCTGTCAGGGGCAAAAAGAATCTGGGTTGTGTGTCTTTGAGGGTGAAGACTAATTAAGGAGGGAGGAATGTAGTAAATAGGGCTATACAGACTGTGGATATCAGCTTGGATAGTTCAGTGGTTAGAGCACCTGACTATAGTAATGCAGTTGTCCCGGGTTCAATTCCCGGTCCAGCCAAAGATTTTCTCCTCTCTCCTATACTACACTAGCATTCAAATAAGGAATATTTAATAAGAAAACCCAAACTACGTTTAATTTGATCCAAAATTTCTTTGTGTCATACGACAGGAGCATGAAGTTGGCATAAAATTGCAAAAATCAACGAAAAAAATCGTAAATTCAGGTTTTTTTTTCTAAATTGGAAAACATACAGCCCATGGCCATTTGTCGAGCAAATTCATATTCAAATACATTTTTCATTTTCTATTACTAATAACACACAATATATATTAATTTCATTTTGCTTGACAGATGGGCACACCTTTTCCTAAGCAATAATCTGGATGAAATTTAACAATTATCAAGCTCTTTTTGAAAAAAGGTGGTGAAAACTCTTATTCATGATGTTAATAATGCTATCAAATAAGCAATAACATTGATTTAGTTGATATGTTGTATACTTGGCATATATTTAACTTTCTTAAAACACAGATCAAGCTCAATTCAAGACACATTTAAAATGGAGAATTTTTTAAAGGCCTTTTTAAGTACACAATCGTACCTTGTTCTTCCACCATCCATTTTATAAAATACAAAAATTGGAAATGACTTGTTGAGGCCATGGCAATATGTTTTCCATAGTAAATGGTAAAAATCAATATATGCACCCAGGGGTGCATGAGCCGAGTTGCATGGGATACATTGTAAAGTCAGGAATGATGTGGCATATTTATAATTGTGAAGAACTAATTTCAGTTTTAAACTTTTCGAGTTACTGTCCAGAAACCATATTTTTCTGAAGTTTTCAATCTATTTTCGATCACTGTGACCTTAACCTTTGACCTTTTTTCTCCAAAATCAATAGGGGCCTTGCTTTGCTGGTATCCAACAATATATCCAAGTTTCATTTGATTCAAATTAAAAAAAATTGAGTTATCCTCCGGACACCAATTTTTTTTTTTTATTTTAAATCTATTTTCGGTCACTGTGACCTTGACCTTTGACCTATTTTCTCCAAAATCAATAGGGGTCTTCCTTACCTGGTACATAACAATATCTGTAAGTATCATTTGATACGGATTTAAACTTTCTGAGTTATCATCCGGAAACCAAATATTTCTGAAATTTTCATTCTATATTCGGTCACTGTGACCTTGACCTTTGTTCTCCAAAATCAAAAGGGGTCTTTCTTACCTGGTACCCAACAATATATCAAAGTTTCATTTGATTCGGATTTAAGCTTTCTGAGTTATCATCCAGAAACCAAATTTTTCTGAAATTTTCATTCTATTTTCGGTTACTGTGACCTTGACCTTTGACCATTTTCCTCCAAAATCAATAGGGGTCTTCCTTACCTGGTACCCAACAACATATCAAAGTTTCATTTGATTAGATTGTAAACTTTTCGAGTTATCATCCGGAAACCAATTGTTGATGCCCTCCCGCATCACCAAACCAATAGCCGAGTTCAACTTCGTTGCAACTCGGCTAATAAAAGGATGAAAGGTAATAGAATGAACCTGGTGAGTGACCCTATCACTGAATTTGAATGCAATCAGAATATGTCATAAATAGTCAAAACTTCATTCAATGATTTGGTCAACAATTAAATTTTTCCTTGTATGTTTGTGTAAAAACAGATGTAGACAAATACAATAAAAATATCCCTACATGCTGCATGTAGCAATTGACAAAATGAATTGTTTACCTAACACTCAAGCATGAGTTCAAGTCCATAGTGGAAGAAGAAGAATTAGTAAAAGCGAGTCACTGGTTCAGAGCAATCAAAGTGATCCTGAAATTATTCCCATTAAAACAGCAATATGCTGCTTTTTATTTAAGATATATCAAAATAACTAAATCAAACAATCAAAAATAGAAATCTGTAACAATAATCAGTGAGTGTTTTAACTTTATATTTAATTTGTATCTAAATTGTATTTCTATATGCCCATCTTTAGATGGGACGTACTACAGTACAGCGATGTCTGTATGTCCATTCGGGGTTTTCTGTTTCTAATTTCATTTCTTTGTCACATATCCAGTTGAAACTTGCTACGTAGCTTCTGTATGGATCACTCTATTTTGGTCCACTTCGACCTCTTTCGCAGGAGTTTTGCCCCTTTATTTGAAAATTATTGTTATATGGAGGATACATAATTTGTCTGGCAAACTCCTCCCACAATTTTTAAGTGATGACCATCTTCTTTTACTGAGTGTTTCTATGAGTATTGACATGAAGATGTGCATGTGGCAAGGGTTTTGATAATTTCTTCCATTTCAGAGAAAATTACAGGTTGTTCAACTTAGTTCATTTTCAGGAAATATTACATAAAGAGTACATGTTGTCTTGTTTTTCCTTCTACAGCTTTCAAGTGAGAACCTTCCTATTTTACAGATTATTTGTATAGATATGGAATATGTGCATGTGGCAAGGACTTTCTTAAATTTTTGAGAAAATTACAGGTTGTTGAACTTTGTCTGTTTTGAGGAAAAATTATATTAAATAAAGGACATCCTCTCACAGTTTAGAAGTTATGGTCATTCTAAATAACTAGAAGATGTGCCTAGTGTAAAGAATTTTATTCTCAACAATTCTTAATTGTCTTTGATGTTCTAAAAATTTACAGGTTGTTGAACTTGGTCAACTTTGGGGAAATATTTTACGAACGGAGCTCTGGGTTTGTCAATCTACCTCCTGTCACTGTTGTAAGCTAAGACCCTTTATTCATACAATGCAAAGAAAGTATATGTCACAGTCTGATGATAACTGATACTAACTGTCAAAGCAAAGTTCTACAAATTATGAATAAAAACACCCTATGTAAGTATTTTCACGGGCACTCTTGATTTTTCATGAAATTGTGGCAGAGTCATTTCTTATCTAATATGCATATAATGCATTCACATATGCATATTTAAGCATCATTATTATTTCACCCCCCCCCCCAATTTATTATCAGTATGTGTATTGAATTATATAACAAAATTTTGAACTTCTGTTGGGTGATAAGATATAACGTTGGGCCTATTACGACCTTGTGTTACACAAGGTATTGTGTCAGGCCAAGAGTGTAAAACAGGTTCAAATGTTATCTAGAACGTTACATTTTCTCACCCCTGCACTGACAGTTCGTACATTCTATTAAAAATACTATTTCTTTACATTCCATACCTCATCAATATTTCTGTTATTGTGAATCCTATTCCAGTTCCACCTCCAGTTATAAATGCCACCTTTCCTCTAAATATTAAAGTACAAAAAAATGCAAGTACTAGATCTATATTTACTTTCACTTTATCGAAAGGGGAAAAAAGAAGGAAAAACTACGAAGCCATATTTACATTGTAATCTGAGCGAGTGCGTTAGGCCCCTACCTCAAAAGATCTTTTTGAAAAACATATCTGTAATCGGGTATTGTTTCTTCAGACATTCTTCTTTCGACAAGTGTTACCAGCACTAGTTTCTCAACCTTTCAAGTCTCACGTGCAGACGCCCACAACTGTGAAACTAGGGAGGGTATTTCGAACCCGACTTAGTGTTTGTGAAAATAATTACATAAATAATTCGAATGCCAGATACATAGATGATGTTGTTTCTGTCTCTATTATATATTGCTGTTCTTGGTGGGAAGTAGATCTAATACATTATCTGGTTTTCGTATTCAGTATATATATTCAGCTCGATGAGTTGTACATCGGGTTTGGTATCACACTGGTCTTATGACCATGGCAGGCAGATCTAGAAAGAAAATATGTATTTTGCATATTCTTTGTAAGTGTTCTTTTAGTATTCGTTTTTAAGTGACCTGTTAATCAATTTAATGCATCTTTATGTAAAGATTCTTTCATAAGTAAAAATACTGTGAGCAATGGGGCAACTTGACAGCCCTTGTCCAAAAGTGGGCGCACACGGACCTGCCATGATGATTCAACACCCACAAACTTTACATTAACTAGGTTTGAAGCTATATACCTCCTTACACTGTGATACGAAACACAAGGACCCGAGGCAGTACAATGTAGATCACAGGTCTTCACGACGTGTATATCATCGATACTCATCATACTGTATAGGCTCAATTCGGGTGGAAAAATAAAAGTAAAGTAAATTTTATTTAAAGTCGGCACTATATACTTTCAACAAATCAAAACACAAGCTCTGTAGAGCTTTTTAACTGACAGTGGAATTTGCTCCAAGTTTGCCACACCAAGCACAGACTGGTGACCGTGATCAGGAAACACCTTGAGGACCTGGACCAAATGAAATATGGAACTCTGAATAATATTCTGCACTCCTGAAGATATGGAACTCCAAATCTGGCAGGAGCTAGAGACTCAGAGGACCAACCGGAATGTCTTCCATCACTCTTTTGGCCTAGATTCATGAGTGATTGGAACACCATGCCAGAGTACTTCACCACCGCCAAGTCCTTGGAGGATTTCCAAGCGAAGTTAGACCAGAAAGTAATGGGCCTCTAAATAGGTGGAATATGATGTACGCAGTTTTAATCTTTGTGGGAAAGCAAACTGTTTTTACTCCTGGACCAGATCAGAATGATTGTAGAAGAAACATGATATGAGATTATTTCTGAAGTAATGTACGAGGTGGACTGTCATCTTACATATGAAAATTACACCGAGAGTTATCTTTTTGTGTAAGAATCATATGTCATTGACTGGTCAACTAGTACACCTGATATAAATCTCAACAAATGAAAGCAGCTTCAATGTTTGACCTTTACTGGTACATGTGTAACAGGAAAACTAACACAAAATC
>NC_079167.1:15273984-15346484 GCF_947568905.1 Ostrea edulis | reverse complement strand
CAAAAGCAATAAAAAAATTTGAACAAAAGAAATTGTGACTTTTTTTGCTAGGTGTGGTCATAGACACTCTTTATACATATTGTGACTTTTTTTCCTGTGACTTACTTTCCTGTGACTTTTTTTCCTACCCAGATTGTGACTTTTTTTTCCTGTGACTTTTTTCCCGTTTACCCATAAGACAGGGATTATAAAAAATGATCTTTGTTTTCTTTTGGTAACAATTTTCTCTAGCAAATTGTACCCCCTCCCCAAATTTAAATTTGAATCCTGATACAAAATACGAATAGTAAAAAGCAGTTAACTTGCAGCACATAAGTAATCATATTGCAAAAAAAAAATTTGTTTTTTTTACCTGAAGTTTTTGTCGCTTTCTATATGCACCATACCCAGATGGTTTTTTTTCTCAGTATTTGATTAAGTTGAACATTCACCTTGGGTAGGCCACTCAGCATCGGGTACAGTATCATCTTTTAACTGAGCATGAGCATTATCATAACCTAATTCAGCTAACCGGGGTGGATAACGAGAATACTGATCTGGCGTAAAGTGTTTCTCACATATTTTACTGTATTTGGTTAATGTAAGGTCTCTTCTACGACAGTAATGTACCCATGCTTTTTGAAGACCTGCATCTTTGGGGAAGCGAAAAAATGACACATTTTTGTCCACTTTTGAAGAGGTTGAACAATTATAAACAGCACAATACGGCATCCTTACAAACTATATGAATAACTCTTTAGATACAAAGAAATATGAGTGTGCATGTTCTTTGTTTATGACAGCATTTAACCCATTACTGGTAATTAGGGAAACTGTTTGTCTTTGATCAGTGATAAGAAAGATTTATAGTATCTCTTCTGTAGAAGCATATAGCATCTCTGTGCTGTAGCTCATCTCTGACGTCACCCCGACTGTTTCCGATCTCTGGGGTTTAGAATATGCATATTGAGGTCAGGCTGCTTATCAGTACAGTGTTACAGCTTTAGCTGTGAAACGGATGCGTGTTTAACAGATTCAGTGTGAGAATCTGACTTAAGGATTATAAAGACAATGATTGCAGATAAATAATTTTTTGTGTCATGTGTCCTTTAATGGTGATTCATTTGGTAATGATAATTCAGTAATGGTAAAACAAGATAAACAAGTTCATAGATAGTTCCTAACTTGTTTCCAAATAAAGAGATTCTCTCGATGCTAATAAAGTTCACCCTCAATAAATTTGCAAAATTAGAAAAATTTCAACTAGTTCCAGCAAGAATAGTTACATACCCTGTAACTTCTTGATTACATAAAGAAAAATCTTCGTATTTCACCCTTATAGTTTTTTTTCAAAAATCAAATCCTCTAATATAGTATGTATAATTCAAATACTTTTATTCTAACTATTCGTTTACTTACTCAGTAGTATGCAATTTTTTCTTGAAGAAAATTTGGCCTATTGAAAATTTTTAATAATTCTGCACAATCTTTTTATTTGCTTATTTGATTAAAATTAGGTTAAAAAAGCATTTTGATCTATTTTTGATAGGGAAAGTGAGTTGAGTACAAAATTGCATGAATATGGAGACTACAATTTGGTGGTGACCTTCAATCCTTCCAGTAGTCTCATGGAAACCTCAGAGGGCTCAGTCCGATGTAGATCTCTGGTGTTGAATAACATGCCAGACGATACATATATTCGTGAGTAGAACAACATGTTTTCTTTTATTTTATGTTTTCAGCCCACAGATTTTCAAACTCCAGAGAAATAATCAGAGTGATACTTTGTGACGTGTGTGCACAATTTTACAGATTTCTACCTGTTTTACTGTAAATCTGGACAATTTTGCATATATTTATTTTTTGCGACAGTAGGTCAGACTGCTTTAGATTATTATCACCTTGCAATTCATTACGAGAGGGATAGTAACGGGACCATCGCTGTGTGGCATAGTTGCCAACTCACCCGATTTCATCAGGTTACACCCGATTTTTCCCAGTAACCCAATTATTTTTCATGACCTGGTGGGTCATGCTTTTCACCCGATTTTTTCTAAACAACCTGAAAATCTCCTGATTTCCGGATTTGGTTTGTAAATTATTTCACACATGTCGTTTCCAGTTATCACCCCAAGCTTGGATCTATGTAAACAATGCCGATGGACAATAGGCTGTGTATTGGTATATAATAAGTGCAGGTGTTAACAATTAGCCGGGAGATGTTTTGACAAATCAAAAGTAAGAAGTACATGTAAAATTTTACAAAATGGCTTCCGATAGAATGAGATCGTCACCAGGACCAGCAGGAACAACACCAACAAAAAGAAAAACGATATTTATGTACAAATAAAAGAATCATGGAAAACAACTTTCACTGGATAAAATAAACAGATCGATGATAGTACAAGACTAATTGTAATTTATATCAAAATTGTGCTTGTTTATTAGGTTTGGCGATAAAAGTTCTCCTTCAAATCATGATTTGAACAGGGATGTTTATAGGTCCCTGATTTGAAATACTTTCAAAATTAGCTCAACTTCCCTTGTTCTTCCAAACAGCAATGCATATTCTGAAAGGACTTTCAGTGTATAAAAAGAAAAATACACATTAATTTTTGGTCATACTAAACAATGAAACCTTCAGTGCCCTTTTAATGTAAATTTAATCAATAGATTTGATTCGTGAAGTATTCCTATTTTCTCATTGTAAATTACAAGGCTTCTTTTCAATAAAATAATTCTGATACAAGTGCATATTGTATATATGCAATATGAAATATAGTATAATCATGGTAAATATGTCATGAATGTAGTTATGTACATGTTATGACCAGATTCTTAACTCTCCAACGAGGGTCATGACCAGATTTTACATGTTGGAGGTTGGCAAGTATGCTGTGTGGGTTGGAATGCGATGTGTGTGACAGTGAAACACTGAGCTTGTAGACACTCTACAGGCCACATTTTTTGCTGGATTGAAGTGATACTTCACATGTAGCTTTGTTATCAAGAGAGAAATAATTCTATTGATTTTGGGTTAAATGGTCAAAGGTCAAGGTTACTACAGGACCTCATAGAAAAGGCTTGTAGACATGTAGAATTCTATGGAAATTGAAAAAAGGTTGAGACTTATGAATTTGTGTTAGGCTCATATTGTGAAATCACATGTATCATGTGTCACAGTAATAAACACATGCATGTGTATTCATCGTCGAGACAGTGAAACCAACCGTGCGTTACCAATGATATGTATTTTGCACACCCCAACTTTAAAAGAAAATCCTGAAAAGAAATTTATGTATTGTGTGTATCAGTAAAGATGTGATTTTTTTCTTCCAGCCATATATGTTGCCCTTGGATGCATTGCTGGTGTGTCCATTATCTTAACTATTGGGAAATTTCTTTACAAGAAAAGGTAACGATGAAGATGAAATGTATACCTATATAATAAAATACTGAGGCTCAGTCATACGCCAGATAAAAGGCATTTTTAAAATGTAGCTGTATCGTAACATAGCAGTGTCTTGTGTACTACGCAGTAATGTAAAGATGCAGTTGTATTGTACACTGTTGTAAACTCTTCCAGTCATTTTTAGTAGAAGCAGATTCTGACACTTGATCTGTATGTATATTTTGTAGATGGTATTGTTTAAACAGACTATTTATGAGAACAGGAAATGAAAGTCTAATAAATCCTGTAAGTATTGAATGTGTACCACATACATTTATGAAAGTGCACATTTGTTTTTCTTTTAAATATTTTCACTCACCTGAACCAAAGTCTTTAACAGCTTCACTGATCAAAATTTATCTATCGTCAAGTTTACAAGTTTTTGACTTCTGTAGAAGTATTTATTTCCATGGGGTCATATTCCCACTATTTTATATTTTCTGTTTAGTCTGCAGGTCAAAAATTGTAAAATACAGTACACATGTACCATTATTTTACCTTTAGTTTATTGTGACCATTCTGTTTTATTACCACCAATTGTGTCATTATAATAATGATGATAGTAATAATGTCCTTTATTTATACAAGATAGCACAATTAGTTTTAAAAGTAGTTCTCAATGTGGTCCTGAAAACATATATACAGACAACAGTATTATACAAATACAATATAAAATAGTATATGAAGGTATTTTACATACATATGCTATCTACATACTTAAAACTGAAAACAAACAAAAACAAATCTATACATTTTTAATTTACATGCTGAAAAAAATTTCTACGATAAGCAGATTTTAAAAGTTTCCTATGTTGGGTAATATCTTCAAAATTCTGGCATATTATTCCATAACTGTAAACCGTAAATTGTAAAAGATCTTTTGAAATATTGTGTCTTTGCCCTCTGGATATATAATGAATTACTTTGACTTAATCTGGTAGATCTACTGCTAATTTCATGAACATACCGAAAAACACCTCTTAATAATAGGGGGATAAACCATGTAAAACTTTGAAGACAAGAATGATAGTTCTATATTCAAAATAGTCCGACAGAGGCATCCACCTAAGTAGCTCGCTTTTGAAGTTTGCATAATTTGTAAAGACTGTCCTTGTTTATCATATTGCCCCAAACAGTACAACAGTAGTTAAAATGTTCAGACCACGCGAGACATCTGTCAATATAAACATGAGGTAGATTTGCACATGATAAATTTTCTTTACATGATACATTTTCTTCACATGATACATTTTCTTTAGCGATATTGTCCACTTCTATTGAAGCGTCCTTGGGTAAAGAGGATTCAAGTCTGTCCTGATGAAATGGAATACCCTTTCCAAGGGGAGGCAATAAGGAAATAACGAAAATAGGATGGGATCTTTAAAATGAATTCTTGAGAACCACTGGACCAAGAAAGTCAAAACTTGCATGAAAGCTTTATTATTACTGAATATTCAAGTTTCTTAAAACCATGATCCAATAATGATTTAAAGTTTTACATAGAAAAACTGTTTGTCGGACTGATATACGAGTATCCTCATCAAGTGAAGATTCAAGTCCATACCATGCCCTTAAGGCCAAGATGGGACCACCACAAGGATTGGAAAAATCACTTAGTGATTATGATATATAGGATAGAAAAATCCTTAAAAACATAATGCTACATGCTGTCTTGTTATGCAAACAGAAGTGAAAGGCAAAGCATGGGGACATTTTGCACAGTCTAATAATAATTGTTCAGAATTGCAAAAGCAAGAGGAAGTGCAACAGTTTACCTCCCTTCTTTTTACAAAACAAGTTTGTGGGCAAAATGCCCTTCAGAATCATAACACTACAGCTTATCAAATTTTAAAATGTGCAAGTATCTATGTACATGTAAACAGATTTGTTTAAAACATTATTTCTGAGGCCAGAGCAAGGTCACAATATGGGTTTATAGTTTTATATAGGAGTACTTGCATTATAGGAAAAATGTTTCTGAATTTTCCGTTCAAAGTATAATTGTCATATTGATATGAAAATATCCTCATATATGGTATATTGAAGTTAGATGTTCAAACCATGACCACGAGCTATGGATGGAGAGCCAGTATGTTTAGAAAAAAGTATTTTATGTTTGACTTGTTTTAATTGAATTAAGAACAAAATAGTTATATGATTTGGTTAAATGATATACATGAATCCTTATGTGGACTGAACAGCACTGTTCAAATCGTAACTCCCCGACCACTGGTACAAACTGTAACCCCCCCTCCAACAGTTCAAACCGTAACCCCCCCCCCTCAACCGGTTCAGGTAAGTCTCCCTCAACCGGTTCAAACCATAACTCCCCCCAACATCAGGCCAGAAAAAGGGCTTATATAAGTGAGCAAAAAAGGTTTACTTAGAAATTCTTGAAGAATCTTCTTATTAACAACAGTTAAAAGCTATGAAATTACATGTATAGGTAGTACATGTATAGGTAGTATAAGGGGAGATTGTATCAGAGTGGGCCCGCTGTAATCTAACAACAAATCTTTGGATTTCTCAAAAAATTTTCTATCAGCAACAAAATGAGAACAGTTTCCCATGAAATGATAATAAACACATTGAGACATGCACTGTATAAAAGTTGTCCAACTGCAGGTCTTAGTTTATTATTGGGCCACTGGTAATGGTCCAAACTTATAAAGTTTAACTCTGTATGAGAATGGGGACTCGGTTGAGTGCTGTGGCTCATTGGCCTTTTGTTTCCTATGATATTTAGTAGTACAGTCTAACCTCGTTATCTTGAACTCGATGGGAATGAGGAAAAAACTTTGAAATATCCGAGGATTCAAGATATCAAGTGTAAAATACTTTAAAAGTAAGTGATTGGGACTTCTGAATCACTTTGACATATCCAGGGTATTCAAGATATCAGTGTTCAAGATACTGAAGTTCAACTGTATTTGAATTTCATTTAGCCGGCATGTTTGACTCTATTTTGCTCTGTTATATTTTGTATGGTTGTCTCTGATGTAAACTATAAAGGATTTGTAACCACATGGCTTGCTGCAATTATTACATAAGCTTCTATCATCAAATCATATACAAATAGTCTATAATACTATTTATTTTGTTTAGTTTTTAATTCATCTAAGATATGATTTTATACATGTTCTGAGTTTGGAATATTACAGTAGTAGTAATGTGTTGCATAACTGTCATGTGAGACATGTGGAAATTATTTTGATTTGTATCATAAAATTCACTGATAAGCAAGGAAAGAAATGGTAGGTTAATTTGATCTTGTTTTTACTCTCTGAAATTGAAATAGACCATTCTTTTCTGTGAAAAAAAAAATGAGGAGGTGAGAGTGGTCAAGAAAACTGAGTTTCACATAACTGTCACTAATTATCATTACCACTAAACAGTGCCACATCTGTCAAAATTTGATGGGTTTTTAAAATACATTTTTCATCAGTTCTTTTTCCACACATAAAGCACAAATATAAACCAAGCATGTTATTTCATGATTCTTTGTTTTCTCAGCACAAGTTGTTTTCTAAGAATGTATTAAGTTTTTGGCACAAGAAGAAATACTATGCTAAGCTGCATGGAGTTATTTTGCACAGACTAATAAATAAAACAAGAGGAAATGAAACAATCTGCGTCTTCCATATGTTTCCCCTTCTTTTGACAGAAAAAGTCTGAGTTAGCAGACGAGAGCCCCACTGCCCCATTCAAACCCACCCCACGCTCTTCTCTTAGGCAGCGTAAACCAACAAAAAAGCAGAAACAATCTGCCACAAATTCTGGTGGGGACTTGGTAAGTTTGTGTGAAAAACTTCATCCAACATGTGCAAATGCACAGAGGTTTAATATTTAGAATTCTTGATATTCATTGGAATTGAATAGGAATTGAGTTTTCAGAATTGTTTCATTTCCAAATTGTAACCATGCGAAGACTTTTATGAATACGTCAGTAACAGGAGGGTGTTGCAGTTTTGAAGTACTTATAAAATTAGTTCATTTTCAAGCAATGCTTTCCTTTATCATTTTATGCATTTCATACAGGTACACATCTTATGTGTTGGAAATATTTAACAGCGCATGGAGTAAAGAAAAAAAGTTTTCATATTCTTTGTGTTCTATAGACTGGTTTGCTTTAGATTTATCCAGTGCATGTGTATAAATCTTATATATTGGGGGGAAAAAACCAGTTTCCTATCAGAATTGCATGCTACATGTACCTATATGACCTAATTGAACAGGGGGCCTACTCAAATGAAGATTTGGGTATGATGCAGACAACGATAAACCCAGCAGACGGACAAGACAGTAGGCCACAAAGAGAGAGGCTGAAGTCGTTAGATACATTTAGAGGGTAAGGACTACACTTGGTGTATTTGAACTTGTGATCTTGATTAAGGTCATATGTGATGTTTCTAACATTTTTTCTAAAATTGTTTTTCATCTTCTCGATATGAAGAGTTCTGTATGATTTCCAAAATAGGGTTAAATTTTCTATATTGTAGTAATATTGCCATACTTTGTATATCAGCCTGGGTAGCTCAGTGGTTAGATCACCTAACTAGTAATGCAAGAGTCCCAGCTTCAATCTCTGATGGAGAAAAAAGATTTTTCTCCCCTTCTTTTCTACAATGATTAAGTAATGTCCATATATACAACCTTCTATAATACATAAAAGCTGACTTTTCATTTTTACTTGCCATAACAAGGAATTATCAGATTATGTCATCTCTTAGACAAATCTTGTAATATACTTCAAGATCTTTTGTAGAAACAGTATAGGATGTGAGTGAATTGTGCCTGAAATGTCATGAAATATTATATATTATTGAGAAACATTGCATATGACCTTAATATATCAGGTGTAAATTTTACTTCACAGGAGATGATTATACATGCATGTCATGCTTAATTAGCAGACATGCTATTACATGTATCTATAAATTATCATCATTTTAGTTTGATTAAGAGGAAATGTAATGATTCAAAAAACATGTGACTTGCTGGTTTGGTGTAAACTTAACAACTTTTGACTTACAGGATTAGTATTATCGTTATGATATTTGTTAACTATGGCGGAGGAGGATACTGGTTTTTCCGTCATAGTCGATGGAATGGTTTAACCATTGCGGACCTTGTGTTTCCATGGTGAGAAATGGTGTTGCTTTTTATGCAGAGGTGTTGGTGTTGTAACTCTGTGTTAATATAGCTGCTTATTTAACAAGGAACTGCTGTTTTTAGTTCTATATTTATACAGTATTTAGCTACTTATTTAAGGCCAATTCAACTTAATTAGTAGATTATCATCTGGGGTCACAAAAAAATATGGGGCGGGTGGGAGGATTTTATTTTTCAATTTTTATTATTCGTAAGAAAAATTAAATTGACATAAGGCATCACACAAAGTGTTAATCAAGTTAACATTTAAAGAATCCTTTAAGTAGAAAATATAAAAATAGCATTCTGTGACTTTAATCAATCACTCATGTCATTGGAAGGCAAGTTTGTTTGAAATCGTAATTTTTGCGAAAATAAAAAAAAATCGGGGTGGGCCCTTTTTTGAGGGGTGGGCGGGGATGATAATCTATCAATTAATTTTAATTGGCCTAACAAGGAACTGCTGTTTTTAGTTCTATAGTTATACAGTATATATCTAACACAGTTTAGGCATGTTAGTTATTTAAATCTTGTTGCTCTGCATGTTTCTTTATTTAGTCTTATTAACACACTGTTTAAACTTTACAGCGACTGATTCTACTATTTTTCTCACTAAGACAGCTTTCATCATTTTGATAATAATTGCATGCGTTTATTTTGTGGGTGATCTTTAAGTTAATGTGCTTTTGGTTGAATCCAGCGATAACCACATTTAGCATGTGATATTTTCATGTCAGCTTGTGGTGCTTGTAGAATTAGTCTGACTGCCATGAACTTTGTCAACTATGGGGGAGGTGGTTACTGGTTTTTTAGCCACTCAGACTGGAACGGTCTCACTGTTGCCGACCTTTTGTTTCCATGGTAACGTCCTGTTTCACAACAAACACTTTGTATACTGACCACACTCTCCTTGTTCTGCTTTCTGTACTAACCAGCATAAGTTACACAGTCAGTCAGTGATGGGAATGGGAAAATATTGGGTGCAGAAAGAAAATTTATGCTGGCCTAGGGTAAGCCAAGTCACACCTATCAAACCTTGGAGCTTTGTTCATCAAATATCACTAACTGACTGAGTAATGAATTTACCCTGCTAAAGACATTTTCATTAAAATGTACAAACTACAGAAATATTGAAGGATATGAACAATTAACATTGTCAAAAATATATTTTTCATAAATGACCTTTTCAAAACAGTTACAATGAAATAAAATCTATTTTTTTAGTACTACAGTGCATGATTTTGTAGAATTGATACCCTGAAAAAACTGATTAAAAATAAATATAAACATGATGAAAGAGATTCACAGGAGCAAGTGCACCAATGTGGTACATGTATGTTTAATGAAATGTACATGTGTGTTTACATTTAGTATTACTATGGTGATGCCTTATATCAAATCACGCTTCTGTATTACTATGGTGATGGCTTATATTAAATCACGCTTCTGAAGAGTTACTGTAGATTTCTTGTTTTACGTGAGTACTTAAAATGGCCAAATGATGCAAAGACGTCAAATTGCAAGGACATGACTTTGTGAGTAAACTGCTGATCAAAGTTTTTACATGTATTTCAGCAGAATGAAGATAAAAGCAAGTAATTTTTATTTTGCGAGTGGTGTTTCTCACTAGATTATTTGGTAATAGCTTCCTCACATATATTTAGGAATCTACAGTTATGGTAATGTACTCAATATGGAGTTATAGATATGCATCATACTATATTCGATTATTCTGATGGATGATGACTGCATATTTCATATTATTTACATACAGAACAAGTAATAAATATGTCATTTCAATTAAAAGATTTTTATTTATTGAAATGGTAACTTATAAAAATTTGATATTGAAATACATCTAATATTTGGTTTTATAGTATGATTTGTAATGATTAGGTGTGTCATTTTATTGTGTCACACGTAGTACGTGGCAGACGTAGAGATCACTTAACCAGGCATCTGTCTGTCTGGACAGAGACACACTTCAACATATGGCAAGATCTTTTTTTTAAATACCTCATGGAAATGTAATCACAATATGATATATATACCGTGTAATGGTTTTTTCCCCCGTGATAATCCAATTTTCGCTTTCTTTGTGAGTATTTTTGAGTATGCAAACAATTAAATTCACATAAAATTTATGCTTATTGTATAGGATTAAACATTCTTTTTGAAGAATTTATCGATGTGTAAACTCCGGACATTTACTCACAAACTGAATAAAAGTGCGAAGCACTTTTATGTTAAGTTTGTGAGTAAAATGTCCGGAGTTTACACATCGATAAATTCTTCAAAAAGAATGTTTGATTCTTATAATTCCAATTCATTCACTTTATTAAAAATTTGAATAGTTTCCCCGCACTGTTATTTGTTTTCAGGCGTGTACAAATACATCTCGTTTTCAGATTTATTGATGTATAAACTTTTGTTCAGCTTTATTTTTGTCCAATCAAAACAATTGTAATAAATAACATTGGAATTATTGTACCATATCTTACAAGATAAGAATAACTCAGTGAGTATAGAAACTCACCATCTTGGATGTGGCACTAATTATGTTAAACGATTAGCAGGTGTTGTCACTCTGTACACGCACCTGTTAACTTGTAGAGTGATAACACCCGTAACAGTAATGTCTGTTCTGTACAAAATTGAAACTTTGTAACTCTAAAATTCGACTTGGAGAATCGCAAAGAACTATACAAATAAAAAACAACAGTGTTTTGGTTTTTTTTCGCAAAATTTGTGATACATTAAAAAAAAACCCATTATATGGTATATATATGTACATCACATAATAAAGATCAAGGTCATTGACATATCAAAGATCAAGGTCAGGTAGGCAATACATGTGTTCCACGAACACACACATGTATATAAAGAATACAGATTCAGTGTATACCCAGTATTCATAAAGGTTGCTTATGTAAAACAAGATGTATATCTTTTGATTTCACAGGTTTATCTGGATAATGGGTACAGCAATGGCCTACTCATTTACTGGTCTGCTTAGAAGAGTGACCCCCAAACACCAAATCTTCTGGAAGATCTTCAAGAGAAGCTGTATACTGTTTGTGCTAGGTTTGCTGGTCAACACAGGAGGGTGTGAAGGTTAGTGTGTACACATACCCAGTAAGAACTGTCAAAAAAAAGGCTGAAGTTAGTAGCATTTCATACAAAATTCTACTAGTATAGGGAGTGTTTTTATTGAGAGGACAGGTAAAAAAAGAACTGATTTTATGCGACACCCCATTGGCTATTTTTTTCCTTGCATTTTTATACCCCCCGCAACAAGTTGTGGGGGGGGGGGGGGTATACTGGGATCGGGTTGTCCGTCTGTCCGTTCGCCCGTCTGTAGACGCAATGGTTTCCGGGCTCTAAAGCATTATCCTTTCCACCTACTGTCACCATATCATATATATGGACTACCCATAGGATGAAGATGTTCCCTATCGATTTTGGGGTCCAAAGGTCAAGCGCACTGGACATCGAAGTAGCAATATGGTTTCCGGGCTCTAAAGCGTTATCCTTTTCACCTACCGTCACCATATCATACATATGGACTACCCATGGGATGAAGATGTTCCCTATCGATTTTGGGGTCAAAAGGTCAAAGGTCACGTGCACTGGACATCGAAGTAGCAATATGGTTTCCGGGCTCTAAAGCGTTATCCTTTCCACCTACAGTCACCATATCATACATATGGACTACCCATGGGATGAAGATGTTTCCTATCGATTTTGGGGTCAAAAGATCAAAGGTCAAGCGCACTGGTCATCGAAGTAGCAATATGGTTTCCGGGCTCTAAAGCGTTATCCTTTCCACCTACAGTCACCATATCATACATATGGACTACCCATGGGGTGAAGATGTTCCCTATCGATTTTGGGTTCAAAAGGTCAAAGGTCATGCGCATTGGACATCAAAGTAGCAATATGGTTTCCATTTAAATTCTTTAACGGCTTTTTTCATCGCATGGAGATGCTGTGTTCCTAGATACCTTTTGGATCATAATACTGAAGTTTTACCTATTACCAACACCCTTTGGGAGATTAGGGTAAGCAGGGGGAGGGGGGGGGGGTATTCTTAGTGAGC
This sequence comes from Ostrea edulis, assembly GCF_947568905.1. Taxonomy (NCBI): domain Eukaryota; kingdom Metazoa; phylum Mollusca; class Bivalvia; order Ostreida; family Ostreidae; genus Ostrea; species Ostrea edulis. Next base: position 15,333,804 of record NC_079167.1, on the reverse strand, counting down.
ATTGCTCACAGTACCTCTTGTTTCACAATACTCAAGTGTTTTCTTTTGACCTGTCATGACCTTCTATATTTATACCAATGGCCTCTCTGTTGAACCAAAATGAGGATTGGAGCTATTTATAGTATGTATAAGTCGTTACACATAACTAGAGGAAGGTGTGTTGTGACCCAAAAATATGTCACTGTGCTTCATGTTGGAATTTTATGGCTATACACTCTGTAAGGTTTAGATCCATCAAACTGTTGATTGATGTTTGGAGTATCTACACTCTCGCACCAAAAGTATGTCAATTTTTTCCCCAAGATGGCCGCCGTAAAAAAATTCCTACAGTGTACTCTAGAGTGTGAATACATATACACGTGTATCTTCTGCATGTTTACAAAAACCACACCAATTTTTTCTTTGTTTGACAGCAACTCCTCTTACCAAACTAAGAATCCCTGGAGTGCTTCAGAGGTTTGCAGGAACTTACCTTGTTGTGGCAACAATTCACATGTTCTTTGCCAAAACAGTTGATGTCAGCATGGTAAATATTGGTTGATAAAAGTAGCAAATAATTCTGTTAATTAGTATATAATATTTATATTTCCAGATGAAGTGATTGGAGATGTAAAAAAGTTTTGTGTTGTTATCCGATGTACAGTATCTTAAAGTGAAATTTACCCCTCTCAGGCCTATCACTTTTGCCTTTTAATTACTTATTACAGTACTAGATAAGCAACAAGTGTTTTTTAATGGATGACTTGGGCATATTCACTGAACACCACATGCAGTCTGCTTAAAAAGTTGACAGCCCTTGCAATCGGCAGTTCCCTAGACACTTCACACATAATATCATGAATTCCTACAGATGCATTGCAACTTTATGACTTTCAATGCATTTAGTGTTGAGTTTGAGTGTATGCTTATCTATGCCCTTTGTTAATGAACAGTCGTTTTTTTAATTTGATTAAAATGCATGAATGTAAAAGAAAAAGAAAATTTTACTATTTTATCTACTGTAGATTCCTTGATACATGTATATGCGAGGAATTTATTATCGCATAATTTTGCAAGAGGCATCACTCGCGAAATAAAATTATTCACTTTTATTTTTGTTGTTGTTAAAATACATGTAAGAACCCTTGATTAACAGACAACACGCAAATTCATGATCATGCGATTTGACGTATACGAGTCATTTCGCCATATTACTAGTAAGTACTCGCGTAAAATAAGGGTGAATCAAAATAAGGAATCTACAGTATTTGTCCTTGTTTGGGGTTCGCCATTTAGACATGATTAATGATGACTATGTCAATATCAAGGTGACTATGCTTGATAACTTGGTGACAGTGAACCGAATAGATGTAAAATATCATAAGAAATCTTCTTTTAGTCTTCATAATTAACAATTAGTCATAAGATATAAAGATCTGTGCATATTAATAGCTTAAAATACATGGTGCATCCTCACATCAGGGGTCCTGAGTCGATTTGTGGCCATGTACATGAGTGGATTCAGAACCCGATGTTGTGAGGATGTACAAGGTGATAATGTACACACTATAAGAAAAATGTTAAACAAATCTTGAACTCCAAAATATCTCAAAATGTTGTTTTTTTTAAAGTCCTGTGTACTTTGACCTACCGATTTTCGGGTTGTTTACATTCAGAAGGCAAGAAAATATGTTTTGATATTACTATTATATTTTTTCATGTATGTTTTCACATGTAATCACAATTAAATTACTTAAGATAAATTTAGGAAAAGAGGTCATTATTTTACAGTATACTAACTGGGGCTTTATCCGGGACATTGTGGATTAATTTTATTTTGTAGTATACTTACTGGGGCTTTATCCGAGACATTGTGGATTAATTTTATTTTGTAGTATACTTACTGAGGCTTTATCCGAGACATTGTGGATTAATTTTATTTTGTAGTATACTTACTGGGGCTTTATCCGAGACATTGTGGATTACTGGATGGAGTGGATATTACACATCATCATTGTGACTATTCATCTTGTGATTACTTTTGCATTAGATGTTCCAAACTGTGGCAAGTAAGTGAAGAGAGAGAGAGAGAGAGAGAGAGAGAGAGAGAGAGAGAGAGAGAGAGAGAGAAGAGTGTGGACAGACAGACAGATTAGTAACATTGAAACCCATGTTTAAAAGTGACAATATGAAAAAAAACCTGTCACATTTCATACGAATATCCAAGATTTAAAGACATTTTGGAGTATGACAGTATAGATACATGTAGTTTTTATAAGAATATACTACAGCATGTACAGTGTATATTTTCAGCATATGGCACTTTTCCGTGACTTTCATATATATGTAAATTTCAGAGGCTATCTTGGGCCTGGTGGTCTACATGAAGATAAAAAATACGAGAACTGTACGGGAGGAGCAGCTGGCTATATTGACAGAGAAGTGTTCGGAAATGACCACATTTACAACAGCCCCACATGCAAGGTACATCTGTACATTGACATAGTTATTTCATCGTGAAATTATGAGACTTTAAACAAAGCATAGTCATCAGTGAAAATCCTTGTTTGATTGCAGCCAATATACAAGACAACTGTGCCTTATGACCCCGAAGGACTTTTAGGGACTTTGAATTCAATATTTATGTGCTATCTAGGATTACAGGCAAGTGCTTATTCTGAGAGAAGAAAATGGAAAGAGGAATTTTTTATTTTCTAGTGTATGGACTATTATTAGAGTTTGTAAGATACATAGTATATCAGTTGTGAATATAGGTCACATTGAGAATACTGATGCATTATTGCTTGCTTAATAATTAAATGTGTATTTCTACATAGGCTGGTAAAATATTGATGACATATAAAGAACCGGCACCCAGAGTGAAAAGATTTGTAATTTGGGGTGTAATATTGGTAAGTAAATTGTGTTGCATTGAATCATGAATGAATGATGTCAGTGTATATCGTTGAGGATTTCAATATTGAATATAGATGATCAAGTTTTTAGTTGACCTGAGATGAAAAGTCAAGTAGGCTTTTATAATTGATTTCTGTTTTGTCTGTCTGTCTGTCAGATCCAGGTTAGAATAGGTCCTCAGTACCCCTTGCTTGTCGTAAGAGGCGATTAAATGGGGCGGACGAGACCACAAAAACCGAGGTCTGGTGTCACAGCATGTGTGACATGATAAAAATCCCTCCCTGCTCAAAGGCCATAAGTGCTGAGCATAGGTCTAAATTTTGCAGCCATTCACCGACTATTGTGACGTCTCAATATGAGTGAAAAATTCACATACAATTAATCAATCCATCAATCAATCAACTTCTTTTCAAGAACCACTTAGCCAATTTCAACCAAACTGAACACAAACCATCTTTGGTCAATTGGAAATCATGTTTTCTTTAAAATTAAGGATCATGCCTTCTTCCAAAGGAAATGATTAAGAATTAGTAAAAGTTAGGTGGTTTTTTTTTTTTTTTTTTTTTTTTTTAAATCTACTCAGGAACCTCTGGACCAGAAAAGCCATAAACATGCATATTAACTTTCCTATAGAATGAAGATTCAGGCTTATTTAAATATATCCCCAGTACCAGATTAAGTATTTCAATTTTAGAAAAGAATTCAGAGTAAAATTCTTAGAACTTTTTCTTCTCAAGAATCTCAAGTCTACAATTTGTAAAATATACAGGCATTTGCAAATAGTATGGATTCAAATTTGTTCACACCATGGACATGTATTTAAAAGATTCTTTACATAAATTCAGATAAATTCTCAAGAAGCACAAGGATACAGGATGTCAAATGAATATGCTGACATCCTCATGTAGTGTAGATTCAAATTTGATTGTCTCTAAAAAAAATTAGTTTACCGAACAAAAATGATGATGAAATGAAAATATATTTTTTTGTAGTGTCTGATTGCTGGTAGTTTGTGCCATTTCAAAAAAGATGGAGGAATAATTCCAATCAATAAAAATTTATGGTAAGATATCATTTCAAAAGGATGTATGAAGCAATAGACAAAGTGATTTTATAGTAATTTTGTGATATTTGCAACCATTCCAGTACATGTGTTGGTTAGGAAATATCCTGTAAAGGAATTTATGTAGTAAGGAATAATTCTAAGATTTTAAGAATCTGTTAATTTTACCCCCTGCATTAAAGGTGTAGGGTATGCTGGAATCCGTTTGTCCTGTTGTCCGTCCGTCCATAGAAAGATTGGTTGAACTTAAAGTGATTTCTTGTTCACGTGGAGTGACCATACTTCACTCTGGTGTAGTAGTCTTGTCACAATACATAACATTTTAAAGAAACATAACACATTTTCCACCATCCACTGCCTCGATATCTGCCTTTTGATAATTGTGCTCTTGGCAGGGGGTATATCAATCCAACCTAGGACAGTTCAAGTTTATTTATACAACATATACTGATCAAAATTATTGTGTGTATCATTTACAAGGTGAAGGTCACCGTGAGAAAAAAAATCATCAAGTCATGGAATTTGTGAAAAACCTTGTACAATAAAACTATTCACTAAACAATAATCTATTTTCTTAAGATAAATTCTGTGTGTGTGTGTGTGTGTGTGTGTGTGTGTATGTGTGTGTTATTTTCTGAAAGGAAACTTGCAATCATTTTCAATAGTGTTTATGTTTCTTGCAGGTCTTTATCCTATGTTTTCTGTATGGCAGGATTCGCATTTTTCTTGTTAGCATTTTGTTACCTAACCATTGATGTTTACAAAGTTTGGAGTGGGGCACCTTTTTATTTCCCAGGTAAGTGACCTCAATACTTGTGTTTGATTTAATCAAATATTGACTGTAATTTGAACTAAGTCAAAGTTTGGAACAAAAAGTTGAATAATAATATCTTAAGCAGGAAAGATGTTTTAAGTTTTCTAAAGTTATTAAAGAATTGTGGCAATGAGTGGTGACTGCATTGGTTTTTAAGAAAGTATGGGAAATGTTTAGTTTAAAAGCTAACAGCTAAAATATATTTTAGAATACAGAGTTGCATTTAATTTATTACTATCAGAATTTTGATAGACATGTTAATTTTTAAAATATTTTTTCAACACATTGTCAAGTATATACATTGTATGTGTCCTTTGAAGTTGAGCTGAACTTAGCAAGATGTGACTCAATGATATGTGTTTTATTTGGTACAGTAGCAATGTATGTTAAGTATATAACTGGCTCCTTGGCAGGCATGAACTCCATTTTTATGTACATTGCCCATGAGACGTATCGAACTTTCTTCCCCGTGGGTTGGAAGGTGGAAGACAACCATTGGCAGCTACTGGCTCTACACTTATGGGGCCCCGCCTTCTTCTGTCTCTTCACATACATGATGCATCGCAAAAAGATTTACATCAGCATTTAAACAACCATAAGTGTGAGAGTACAAATCCCCAAAATATCATAATTCCCATATAAAGCATGCACATTTCCGATTCCCTGTACTAGTGAAAGAGGGTGATATTCAAATATCAATCTCCAAATATTTAAACTTCATGTTATTACTAAAACTGTATGCAGGGTTATTTTCACCCCATGTTTATTTGCTCTTATCCTTTTATACTTGCAAATGGTTTTGCACTGTTCTTGATATGCCCGGACACAGTTGTGTTCAGAGAGAAATAAAAGAGAAAACAGTTTCGTTCAGTGTTAAATTTGCCCACTGACAACAAGGGAGAAAGGCGCGAAAATAAAACGGGGGCGAATATATCCCTGTATTCAGTAGTAATCTTTGAAACTCATAATGAATAAGTTCTTGTAAAGCTGCTGCTTTATTAGTTTTTGAAACTTTATATAATAAATAAGCTCGCTTTATAAAATACACAACACAAACACCTTGTTCAATATCACTGCACAACTTTCTGACACTCCCAAACCAAACAAGCTTTCTAATCAAATTTTGTCTGTTGTATTTCAAAGTATTGCGTATGTATTACTTTTAGTTGAATTCAAGGGCAGATAATTCCAAACAATTATTCCAAATTGGACCATTCTGAAAACGTCTTGTTATTTTAATGAACAATAAGTTTCAAATGGTTCTGCAGCTATTAATTGCTGAGAGATTTCTTCTCTTCCAGAACATAATTCCAAGTCACCAAAATCTTGTGTTCCGCTAAATGGTTTCAATGCAGTTGTAAAGAGCCACATGTATAACACCAAAATCACAATTGTTGTACAAGTTTTCCTACTTACTGTTATTATGTATGGTACTGGTAGTGTGAATAAATTGAACTATGACTGTTGGAGAAAGTGAGTGGATGAGATACTCTAATGACTGAAATTATTACATGAGTCAGTGTGTTATGATCTTGTTTTAATGGTTTAGATGAATATTATGTACATACGATAAAATTCATAGGTGAATTAGCTGACGATTGTAGTGACTCAGGTGAGCGTTATGGCCCATATACTTCAAGCTTGTTTATAAGCCACCAGAGGAACTAGGTTTCCTATTGTCATCCATTTCATCACATGGCAATGCCACTATCCAATAGATAAACACTGTTTATGTATTGTGTATCAGATGTTTTCTATCTATATGTTGATGTTAAAATTCTACTTTTTTCATTACCTATGAAAACAACTGCGAAGACTTGGGTACCTTTTCTTTTTGTATTAGAAAGTAAGCCGAGTTTTACAACAACAAAAAAACCCCAGTTACCTATAATAATGATGTATTGTTTGTAGTTGTAAATACACCAGTAAAAATACACGATCTGTCCAACATCATTAGATTTAGAATCTTCAATAACTCAGTGTTATATACATGTGTATATATATATATATATATGACCAGGAATATATTTGATGTCAGTCTTTATTGTCGTTGATTTTCCATTTCTAGGTATGAACCCCATTCTGTTATACATGGGGCATGAAGTCTTGCATCATCACTTTCCACTCAGCTGGAGTGTGGCCCACAAGCATTCCAATATACTTCCTATGGACTTATGGGGCACGGTATTCTGGGTCCTTGTCGCACTAGTGTTGTATAAGAAAAGGCTCTATTTCTCAGTCTGATATACGAGTCATTTTTGTTTAAATCATTTTTCATGTTACGCTCAGTGGCCACAACAGAATAACGTAAATGATATACCAAAGACAGCGATTACATTGAGCAGTGTTTTTGTCTATTTACCTTGTTAGGGGAAGTTCTTGCCCATGTTAATTTTGCCCAGATGTTTTGTTAAGTGTGAAATAGGTCAAAATGAAATGGGTAAGAAAACTTCCTTGTGTATTAATAAAAATCTTTGTCATTAGAGTAATATTTCAGCAAATTACCCACGATATTATATTTTATACTACCTTATACGGAAATAATTAGGCAAGTAGTGTGGACAGTAAACTCATATGTAGATTATATCTTGCCATAAAATTGTCAAGACTTTTCAGCTAATGCATACTGGGAGGAAATTTGCTATGACTCAAAAGTAGGTTATGATAATTTAATGTTTTGATATTACGAGGCTTGCATCATATCTGCACATTGTGAGGATGGCTTTACATAGGTCAAGATGAATTGATTTTCTGTTTTTCTGACTAATATTTTAATTTTCCTAGTGTGTTTGATGTTTGATGATTACAGAGTTTTGAGCTAGTCTGAATTTTGTAACTTCAGCACTCATTTTCTTCATATTTGAATTAAAAAAGGAAATTGTAATTTGGAATCTCAAAAATTCACAAACACAGAAAAGAGGTAAATATTTTGTGGCCCTTGAGATTGATAATTTACCCATTGCAGATAGCTTCAGAATCTAATTTTTTCCAGTCATAAAATGTACATATATCTTATAACATATGTTCCTCATGATAAAGATGAAGATACAAGTAAAAGTCGGCATCAATGTCTAATGTTATAGAGTGAGACTTCCCCCATAGTGACCCCTCCCCGCTTAAGTCTGGCTCTTGAGTGAGCCCCCCCCCCCCTCCCCCTCCCCCCTCTCCCTAGCTTTGTAGCGAGACTTCCAAAGCTCCCCCACTGAAGTTTTACTTAGAATCAAGACAGCCTCTGCAAAGATCACATCAAATCCTAACTTTAAAAAAAAAGTGAGGGGGGGGGGGGTGTCACCACTAGCTACTTCTTAAAGCTTTTCTGCCCATGTGGGGTGCATGAATTGTGTCCATTTACCAAACCTGCATTGTATTCACTTTATGTATAACTTTAGTTTATATTTATTTATTCTATGTAAAAACGTTAAACCTATGAGCTGTATGGTTCTTGGTGATAAGCAATACAATAAAGAACCCATTGTAGTGAAGCCTTGCAGTTATATACACAAACATTATTTAAATCACAAGCTGTGTAATACCAAAACCCCCTAAACAATGTTGTAAACTAGCAAGTTACATTTCAGTATGATAGTAATTATTTGCCTTCTCTGACTTTCATATCATTGTATCAGAATTGTCTGCTTATTTCTTTTGCAACTTTCATAAAGATTGTTTTGTTAGTAAGAATACTCTGGCGATCAAAAAAGGTCGAAATCCAATCTTTCTAAAAAGTTCTAAAAACTGATGATACATACTTGATTTAAGTTTTTATTACCTAAATCAACCTAATTTGAATTCAACTCTGCAAAGAATATTCAAATGTATTTAAAATTTTGTGTGAGTAGTTTAGAAGGTTGATGGGAAGGTTTACTCCCAAGCCAAGCTCCTTAAGGTAGTACTCTACATCGTCATAATGGCTGACTTACTTTAAAAACTGGGATGAAAAAATAGATATCAGCAATATTAGACTTTTCCTTTTCTATTTAAATACCTAGCCGAGTAGCTCAGTAGGTTAGAATACCGACTACTGAACTGTAGGTCGCAGGTTCAAGTCCAGCAGGGGTTTTAATTTTTTTTCAGATTACCTTCTATTAAAACTGTATTTTTGACAAAATAAAGTAGATTTAAAAATTTTCAACTTCAAAATATTGTTGTACATATCCTCCACTTTTCATCTACATCAAATTTCTCTGGTGTTGCATACCTCCTTAAAGTGGGAGGTTGGAACTCTTAAAGCCAGATTTCCAGCCTGAGTCTCACAAGCAGAGTTTTGAAGAGAGACTGGTTCTGGAGTGAACCTTCTTCCATGAGGAAACTCTCACTCCAAATGTAGATTTCAGCTTTTGCCAGGTCTCACTTCAGAGATTGATTTTGGCATAGGGCGAAGATAGATCTTCCAGAGGAGAAATCTCACCCCTTAACTAGATTTCTGTGAAAGGTATCGCTTCAGAACAAGACTTCCACGAAGGGACACGACTCTGGGGGGAGACTTAACTCTAGAGTGGATCTTCCTCCATAGGGGGTCTCATCTAGGGTAAGACTTGGGAGGGGGGGGGGGGTCACTTATGGGGAAATTTCACTCTCTAACACAGGTATGGAGTTATTAAGTAAACAACAGAAACATTGGGTAATTTGTATAATCGGGGAAGAATTATCAATGAATTGTTCATGTGGAAAACCAGCAGTATATTATTATACAGATTTCGAGACAATGTACTATTTCATTCATCAGCATCATCCATGCTTCATTTTTCTGAATGGTTTTGTTATTATTCTCCTTGTTTACGGGGTTTGTTATGTGGGAGGTCAATATCAGGGTCACAGTAGCCTTTTGTGCCCCACAGGTGCATCATGTGCCTTATTGATTGTTCTGACGAGATTATTTATATTTATGGACCAATACACATCTTTCAGTACCTAAATGATAAATACTTGTATCCTTCATTGCATTTTTCTGTATGACCACACCAAATACATTTGAATTCTTTTATTAATCATGTGTATACATCATAATGATTTACTAATACTGTACTGTGCAATATGCAATTTTTTGATAAATTGACCAGATTTGTGTGTGCGTGTTTTTTTTTTTTTTCTACTGTCACAAAGTACAAAAGACAACATTTTGATGAACAGAAGTCACGCAAAGAAAATAAGATTTTGATCTTCAGACAAGGGCAAACAGACATTTCCAAGGTCAAATCTGAATAATCTCTCTAAATGGCGTTCACAAAAAGCCATTCATAAAATACGTGAATGTTCACAACATGCTTGGATAAAGAATCACTGTAAATGATTTCTCACAAAAAATCAGATACCGTTTTCATTTTCCAACCTCGGAGCTGAATGAAGTTTAGTGTAAACGTGTCATTGGTATTGCATGGTTGTTGTTGGAACAGCATGGCTGATTGTCGTCCGATAGAATTGGCTGTCGAATATCTGATAAGTATTTGATTCTTGGGGTTTTGTCTTTAGCCAAATAGACGAGGAATGTCAAAGTGCAAAATGACGTCATGAAAGCGGAAATTCCCGCCACAATCAGACACCAGGGGGTCAGGACGGTAATGGTGGCGTGGCTGGTTGCCAGGGGAAACTGAAAAGTCCTCTTCATCTGGAGGGTGATGGTCGTTATCTTACCAACAACTACCCACATCATGATAGCTGAAATAAAGTAATTTTTAAAAAATGAAAACGGGGCTTACTCAGATTCTTGTATACACACGGGTATTTGAAATATCAGCTTCTCTACCTGATACTGCGAAACATGAGCATGCTGCGATACCAAAGCCTTTCCTTAGGACTCTTGGTCTGTAGTACAGCAAAAACGACACTAAACCGATCAGTAGACATGCTATGCTGAGAGAGGCCTCGATCTGGTACTCTAGAAGTCCACTTAACGCATTGACTGAAAGAATGACAACATTTTGAAAAAGAACTTTTTAAAAATCGGAAATCGGGTTTTAAAATGTATAAAATTTTACTTACAACAAATATCTTTTAGTAATCCAAGATGGTCAACATGGAATTTAGACAAATGTTTGTTTTCGTAGTCTACAAAAGTCTCCGTCAAACAAGCTAATTCTGTGCCGTTTTTGTACTGTCCCTCAAAACAGAATGAGAAAAACCACAGTCCGGCAGATACTTCCGCTGTAAGGTCGGAGAGTGTCACGGAGCCGTTTGTCACGGGAGACTTTTTTTCGTCGTCAAAAAATTCCAAGTGTAACTTCATCCATCCCGGCGTGGCTATAGTCGTGAGCTGGCACAGCAATGATAACGCGACTAAAACTAAAATCAACGTCAGGTTCTGGAATAGGAAACTTTGCACGTCATTCCCGGAATGTTTCCCCATTTTTTGACACTTTTTTCCCCTTCGCTGTAGGATTTGTTACATATTACTTAAGTATTTGAACGATACGTTCACTTGTGCAGCGGGTGTGCTTATACATAAACCCCGTCAAAATTACTATAGTTCTCACTGCTACTGGGCGAGAGTTTACTCACCTACTTAATCGTATTCCTGTGGTGAAGACCCGACACCCTTGTGCTGAAAACATAAACCCGTTCGTTTACCCAACGAAACTTGAGATCGTTTATAGGTGCAATATCATCCCGAGAAATCGCATTGTATATTTTGTTCTTGAATTTTTTTCAAGGTTATATAAAGCGCTTCATAGTACATTGTATAATCTTGCCGAGACATCCTATAAAGTACCGGTAAATGAAAGTATAATAAAATAATAAAGTTTGAGGTTGTCAGGTTACGATGCCTTTGTTGATTTAGTGCAAAGGGACCTCTTGTAACGATCCTAACGTTTTGTCAAAAAAAAAAAAAAAAAAGATCTTTGGCATCATTTGTTTGAAACACTCATTTTTAAAATGTGATTTTTGCGTTGAATATCAAAACTACACAAAGGCTCTAAAGAGCTTGAATTACAAACCTAGGACAAATAATTAATGTTGAATCAATTTATAAAAACACGACTCGGAAGCAATTCTTGAGAAGTTAATTGTTTTAGTCCTTATAATTCTTTTTTTTTTTTTTTTTTTACCATTAGTGGAGCTTTTGCCCCCAAAATACAGCGACTTGGGATGCAACATTTCTAAAGTAGATATTGCTAAGGAAGACATTAGTGGTGACCATATTGGAAATTACTTCTATGGGACCTCAAGAGAATTATTTTTGTATTCAGTCTTTCTGGGGAAAAGGTCAGTCTGGGGGAACCCATGATGACCATGTCCTTTCCTTGGCAGTAGCGTATTATCGCGATATGTTTGTTTTCTGTTTCCCATACGTAGATGTTGCTATGATAATGGTTCAAATGTAGAATTTTTTACGCACTCTATTGTAAAATTTAAAGAGCTCTTGTTATAAATCTATCAATTCTATGGACCGTTAAACATGTTAAGTTTATGTACCCGCCGTGAAATGGCTCGGAGGATATAGCGTTACTTCTTGTCGTCTATCATTCTGGCATATATCATATTTGCTAGACTTTTTAGCTTACCTGAACCGAAAGCTCTAATGAGCTTTTCTGATAAAAATTTGTCAGTTTTCTGTCCTCATTGTAAACTTTTCATCTTGTTCAGCAGAACCATCATCCCAAATTCGATCAAACTTGGCACAAAGCTTCTTTGGATGAAAGGGCGCCAAGTTCGGAGTGTCAGAATCCATACGTCTTGCAACGGGAGATAATTAGTAATTTATTAAACTAAAGTGAGGTAATTCCAACCCTCCCCACTGACCCAGATATTAAAGAGTAGATGTGTTCAAATCATGGTCATTTTAAATGGGGATATGTATGAAAAAATCTTTTAAAATCTAAAAAAAAAAAGAAAAAAAAAAAGAAGCAGGACCTTGATTAATAAAATTAATATGAATGCATCCAGTGGTAATGTAGATTCAAGTTTGCTCAAATCAGGGCCATGGAGTGGGTCATATTAGGGGATCAAATTTTCATATTAGAAAATACGTGTATAAGGAAAAAACTTTTTAAAAATCCCGCTTTCTCCTGAACTGCAAGGGCATGATAACTGATTACCTCAAATGGGCTTTTATGCACGTTTTTCACTTCTTCTCCAAAACCACTGGGCCAATTATAACCAAACTTGGCCAAAAGCATCTTTGAGTGAAGGGTTTTCAAGTTTGTTCAAATGAAGGCACATGCTCCCTTCAAAGGGGAGATAATTACAAAAATGCAAAAATAGGGTGGGGTCATTTAAAATCTTCTCAAGAATCACTGGGCCAAAAGAGATGAAGTTTTCATGAAAGCTTTCTGACATAGTGCAGATTTAAGTTTGTTAAAGTCATGGCCCCCGGGGGTAGGATGGGGCCACAATAGGGGATCAAAGTTTTACATGCAACTATATAGGAAAAATCTTCTTCTCAAAAACTACTGGGCTAGGAAAGTGGATATTTACATGAAAGCTTTCTGACATAGTGCAGATTCAAGTTTGTTAAACTCATGACCCCTAGGGGGGAGGATGGGGCCACAATAGGGGATCAAAGTTTTACATAACTTATAAATAGAAAAAAAATCTTTTAAAATTTTATCCTTAAGAACCATCGGGCTAAAGAAGTTTACAGTTGCACAAAAGCTTCCTGACATAGTGCAGATTGAAGTTTGTAAAAATCATGGTCCCCGGGGGTAAGATGGGGCCACAGTAGGGGATCAAAATTTTACATATAAATATATAATTGGAAAAATCTTCCTGAAAAATCACTGGGCCAGAAAAGTTTACATTTACATGAAAGCTTCATGACATAGTACAGATTCAATTTTGTAAAAATCATGGCCCCCGGGAGTAGGTTGGGGCCACAATAGGGATCAAAGTTTTACATGCAAATATATAGGAAAAATCTTTAAATATGAGTCAAGGTGACTCAGGTGAGCGATGTGACCCATGGGCCTCTTGTTTTGTTGTTGTGCTTACAGATTTTCATCATTGCTTTGCCATAACAAGTTGCAGATAAAGTTTGAATTTTGTGATTTTTCGCTGAGTTACGGATCTTGGACTTCAAAAAATAGTGTGAATTATCAGTTTTTCGGACTTTTTTGGGGTATTATTTGTTCCCGGATAATATATAAATAAAAAGATGCATCATATGTACATTGAAAGTTTTTAAATGTACATATGATACACTTTTTTTAAAACGACGAAAAGAGCGGATTTTGGTGGTGAATTTTATTTATATATCATTCGGGAGCAAATGATACAAAACTTCAATATCTGACAACCGAACCCCTGTGGGCACATATTGCGCCTTTAAATACTCTTTACTTGAAATGCCCGAAATGAACTTTATCTTCAGACGTCATTTTTGATAAATCTTCTTTGCCGTTCACCGTGTTATCCAAATCATATGCGAATTAGTTCCCTTTCTCCGACTGGACAGGTTTTCTTCATTTTATTTCAACATGCGTTGTGTCTGTTTTGTGTTCATGCTTTTCGATGTCACTTTCACCAGTACCCCTTTCACTGCTTTCTAACTGTTGATAGTGGACCTCTCCAAACATTTTTCATTGTTATTGGAATCATTTTCTGGTAATGAATCTTTCCTTACTACCGGTTCTTGGTTGATGCTTTCTGCAGATTCAGCGTTCGTTCTTTTGATTGGTGGTTCTACATGAGTTTGAAAAAGAAGATGGGTGACTTTGTCGAGCCGAGAACCCACAGAGGGACACATATCAAAGTTAAAATTGAAACTCTCCAGAAAAAGAAAAATTTGCATTCTAGTTAAAACAACCAATCCATAGTTTCCAAAAGTGCTTTTTCGATGTGCCCATTTCAAAGGAACATTGAAAAATCCTATACTTAAAATCACCTATACGCGAAAAACGCACAAAATAACAGTAAATTTTACTTTTCCAAGCAGATTTTCATATGGAGTGGGCCAAGTCTCCATTGTGAATTAAGTGAAATATGTTAGTACATGTTCAGGTGTAATATGTTTTGTAAATAAAAGTATGGAGACTTGACCCATTCTATGAAAAAAAACTTACATAATGTGTATAACTTTTGTCGTATTATCAAGGAAATTTCTATGTCCACGACGGGTGACTTTAGATACATGTAGCTTGAAATTCGGAAATTATTCATGTTATGGATAGCCGAGGTGGTATAGCGGCAGTCTCATTGAAGTTTTGGACAGGCTCAGATTGCATATCTGTGGTTCGAATACCAATTTATGCTACCTACTATTTTTCTTATTAATGAATAGACTTCCCACAATTATTTGTCTCTGGCATTTCATACTAAGTTTATTAATGACGATCACAACTAATAGATTCCAACATGCAGCTAGTGAATAAATGTAAACAAGTATGGGGCCTCCTGTGAAGTATGGATGTTGTTTATGTAAATGACACATTAAAGGAAAGTTAAAGAAAACAATTTCAACAGAGCTAAGAAGTTACTTGAAGAGATTATGACAAAAGCCAAATATGCAGTTGGTGCACAGATTGTCTAAAAGGTACAGTGAACCACAGTTCAGTACAAAAACAAAAGCAAATCAAGTGTCTGTTTCTGTCCCATTTCTATTTGCTGGGAAATCTAACAGCGTTCTGTAACTATAAAAACCGGCCTCAGAGTTGTACCAAAAGAGGGGAGAACTGATGTCTTTATCATATTCGGTTTATTACTACCAGTAGGTTGTAAATGCTGTTCAAAAACATTTGTTGGGGAAAAACTGAATCCAAATCAAAGCATTAATACTGCACCATACACAAAACACTATTCCATATTTGATTTACACCACAAAACATGTGAGGTTTCTCATTCACATCGGTTAATGTGTCAATGGAAATGCAGATAACATATTGTTGGATGTTGCGAGCATATATGTAATGTCATTTGGTACCTTAGGTACTCCAGGCATCAGTGTAATTATATGTGTTAAAACCGCTTAATGTCTGATATACATGATGCTGCCTGTGAAACAAATTCTGATGATGATTTTGATTAAATATCCTTCTTTGAAGTATGATCTATATATTTGTTTTGAATTCTAAATATTTTGGACAGCGTTTTAGTACGGTATTGTATCTACGGGTACCATCAATGCGGATTTTAAGGAGGAGAAGTTTGATGTAGATGAAAAGTGGAGGTTATGTACAACAATATTTTGAAGTTGAAGATTCTCAAATTTACTTTATTTTGTCAAAAAATACAGTTTTAGTACAAGATAGTCTGAAAAATTAAAAGCCCCTGCTGGATTCGAACCTGCGACCTACAGTTCACCAATCGGCATGCTAACCTACTGAGCTACTCGGCTAGGTATTCAAATTGAAAATGAAAAGTCAAATATTGCTGGTATTGATTTTTTCCTCCATGTTTTTAAAGGAAGTCAGCCATTATGACGATGTAGAGTACTTCCTTAATTAAATTAAACTCCTGATTCGCGACCGGTGCCCAATCATGAATAGACTTAGTGTTCGCCAAGTTCACCCATCATCTTTGAAAAAAAACCCAGGTGACAATTAAAGTGGTTTCCAGTTTTCCCGAATCTTATTCCCTGTGTGAGACCACATTTAATAGATAGGGTTGGCCTGGTGGATCATTGGTTCTGGACAATGGTTTGTTTATGTGCAATTCTGTTTACAGCAACATTTTGAATCATTGGATAGATACAGTGAATTGGACGGTTTAATGGATTGTAAGCAGAAAACACCTGAATATAGACTGAACTCTATGATTATAGATGTTGCCAATCACGGTCTTTAAACCACCACGGATCATGGATGATATTCCTTCCAAATCATGCCTCCAGCTCCTTAAGCTCAAATTTACAAACAAAGGAATACATGCCGTCAACATAAGCACCATTCGTCGTCATAAAAGAGTTCAGTCCTGTATTCCAATTTATTTCAAGTTCAAGTCTACACCCAGTGTTTCCTACAAATATATTTCTACTACTGCATCCAGACTTTAATTATAAACAAACTTTGCAGTGCCTAGACATAGAGCAGCTTATACTTAATCCACCTACGTTTTCTTGTTCTTCATCTTCTTTCAACTGTAGTCCAGCTGGACATGTCATTACTTACAAAAGCCGGCTAGGCTCATTTTGAAAGTGTAAAAAAATATTTTAACTCGTTATAACGAGTTAATTATCTCGTTATAACGAGATACTAACTCGTTATAACGAGATAATTATCTCGGTATAACGAGTTAGTATCTCGTTATAACGATATAATTATCTCCTTATAACGAGTTGGTATCTCGTTATAACGAGTTTAAAATTATCTCGTTATAACGAGATGATTAACTCGTTATAGCGAGATAATTAAGTCGTCAGATATATTGTCGGAATGGATTAAAAGTATAAATGGAATACTAAAATCCCGCATTAGACATATTAAAACAAATCATCTATCTTTCTGTGTTGATAAAAGAATTAGATTGGTTACAGTCATGAGGAATATGTTTTGGTTCCAGCTGACAAAGCTTGTACCAACATTGTTTTTGTTTGTAAGGCTCATTATTACAACTGTATTTTAAACGAACTTCGCATTAATTCCACTTTTGGTAATCGTACTTATACTCCAACTGCCCTTTCCAAAGATGAAATTGTTCAAAACCATGCTTCAGTTTTAGACACATTTAATATCCCAGTCAATGGGTCGAATGAATAACAGTTACCGTACCTATACTAGATTCCTAAACTACATAAAAACCCTTACAAATGAAGATACATTGCTGAATCCAGCAAGTGCTCTACCAAGCCCCTATCTTTGCTCCTCACGAAAATATTAACAGCTGTGAAGGAGAAACTTCAAACTTACTGTGCGACTACATATGCCAGAATTGGTGTAAATCCAATGTGGATTCTAAAAAATTCCAAAGAACTTTTAGTAAACTTGAAATCTCAAAATTTTTCTCAGATCAACAACATCAAAACCTATGACTTTTCAACACTTTACACGACCATTCCTCACGATAAATTAAAGTCTAGACTTTTTGACGTCATAGACAGTTGCTTGTTTAACAAAAATGGAAAACGGAAATATTCATATCTAGTGATCTGTCATCCAAACAATTACTTTGCTAAACACCACTCTGAGTCCACGCACAAGTATTCTGAAATTGAAATAAAAATATGCTTTAGTTCCTCATTTACAATATCTTCGTGGTCTTTGGTGATCACGTTTTCTAACAGTCTGTTGGAATCCCCATGGGCACGAATTGTGCTCCTTGTTAGCTGACCTGTTTTTATATTCCTATGAAGCAGAATTTATTCAAAAACTTCTACGTGAGAAGAAAAATATCTTGCGGTGGCCTTCAATTCGACATTTAGATATGTCGACGACGTATTATCTATTAACAATAATAATTTTTATTCATATGTCGATTCAATATATCCCAGTGAACTCGAAATAAAAGACACCACAGATTCGTCCACTTCTGCTTCATACTTAGATATTTTATTGAAAGTATATATTAACGGCAAACTAACAATTCAACTTTATGACAAACGGGATGATTTCAGCTTCTCCATCGTCAACTTCCCATATTTATGCAGCGATATTCCATTATCACCTGCATATGGTGTTTATATCTCTCAACTGATTCGATACGCAAGAGCTTGTTTGGCGTATGGTCAGTTTTTAAATCGAAGCAGGCTACTGACAAACAAGTTGATGGTACAGGGGTTCCAACAGTCTCGTTTAAAGTCAGCATTTCGCAAATTCTATTGTCGTTATAACGATCTAGTTTGCCAATACAACCTATCATTGGGTCAAGATAACTCCGTTCACCTTATCAAGATATGAGGCTCACGGCGGGTGTGGCCGGTCGACAGGGGATTCTTGCTCCTCCTAAATACCTGATCCCACCCCGGGTATATCCAGGGGTCCGTGTTTGCCCAATTCACTCTTCCACGCCCCGCCCACCGATGACAACGAACGTCACATGTTTTCAGACTCCGTCAACATATGTAAACAACATGACGGGCGATTTCGATCTTATACAGGATACCTTTTCAATCGTCTCGTTTACTCGTGAATTTTCACAGAACAGTCCGTCAAAGGGTTTGACATACTTTAGAGAAGGTTATGTTCACATAATTTCAGTGGGTAAAAACGCGGAAGAAACAGTAATTATAACTTATTTGTTAGCGCTAGATGCTTTAAATTCGCTGCATTTTAAGTAATGAAACACTACATCGTCTAACCATCGAATTGCAGGATTCGGCTGCCATCGATGCTTACTGTTCATGCACAGCTGGGTTAATATTACGAAACGTTTTCCGAGTTTTGAATAATTGTTTTGTTACGGAATTGACGATGTTTGTTGTTCGGTTGAAACTGAATAACTATATCATATATGCTGCGTTGACCGGTTCAATAAAATGTTTCATCTGCTTGCTTGCTTTTGCATCTTTTATTTTACTATTATTTATGATTTACTTATGAAAAACAGTTAAATATTATCAAGAATTTACATTGCAGCTCAAATATCATCTGTGATCTCCATTAAATGTTCAACTTCAGTTATACTTGAATGGATATTGTAGATCTAGATATTTACATTGAGATATTTACATGCATAATTTTTTTTAATGGTAATGGGTTAATTAGATCATTCCAAGTTTTTATTCCACGTCCACCCAAATATCTATTTCTATTTAAAACAACTTGCAAATCAACAGAAAGAATGTGTACAATGTTTGATAGACATCACCATTTTGACAGTACAGTCAAGAATATGTTAAATGACACACAATAGAAAACTTGGATTATAAACAAGAATATTATAAAGACTCGGACCAAAAAACAATTTCCTGTTCGTAAAACATTTGTTTTAATTAGTTACCCAACCTCTTGTACTATAGTACATATTGTAATTACATAGGATCAGCAACACAATATAATACTTAGTTAAAGGAGTAGTTTATCATAAATAGGACAATAAATTAAGTACCACATGATTTTTTTATTTTCAACAAATAATTCAAAAGTATGGAATAATCATTGTTCTTTAAGAATAAATGGTTTACAATATCTGTCTATTTTAATTGTCAATGAATCAGCACAAATTTTTACATTTTCTTAGTTGTGAGCATTCACACATTTCGAAGGAAAATTTAAGTAATCTACTAGTTTATATTCATCATAATGTAAGTTTTCCCAAAGTTAGACATAAATTTACTCTCTTATAAAATGTTTATCATTTTAAATAATTCCTCACACTGTATACAAGTAGTACACAATGAATTCACATGCTCTACAATTTTCTCTTCAACCCTGGGTTTTGCCCAAGGGTTAGTAGGGTGCAAACTATCCAACTTTATTGATGTCTCCATATATATACATATACTAACTGGTGGGAATACACCGACAGAGATACAGAGGTGCAGACATATTTCCCCTGGTTCTTTGGATATCGTGAAACCTTTGTCTGCCATAATAAATTCCCCTTCCAGAATAATTCAACCCACCATCAGTTAACAAAGGAGTTTGTAAAATCCACTATTCTCTGCAACAGCAACATCTGACATAGATCCAGTAAATAATTCACTAACAAATATGATAATAATAATAGCCTTTATTTATCCAAGATAACACAAATTAGCATACAGCTAGTTTCCATTGTGTCCCCTAAAGGATCACAATCCACAAGTCCCCTTTAGGTTGTAGCTGATTTGTAGTCAGAATGTATAATTTGTAACTGTAGTTTTAAAGAAGATTGTTTCTGTGATTTCCTTTCTGCACAATCAATGATAGCGATGGTTGTTGGGAATTGAGCTTTTATTCAGTTGTCATGTTGTTAATATCATTCCTATAGGACTAAATTGAAACACAACCTAACACAACATAAGGTCAATTCAGGCACAGAATATATCACTGATACACTGTGTTGAAATACAAAATCTTGTGCTAAGTCCTTAATTTCAAAAGTATGTCTCAGCCTCATCGGTGTTAATAACAACTGCGATTGTTTTGTCATATTTGTTATGTCCCTCCTTTTTTTTTTTTTTTTACATACTGGGGAATTTGCTCAGATGTATAAAAAACTCTAACAAAGTACAAAATGTGGCATGTCTCAAATTGATATAATATAAAAACAACCCTGTTTTTTTTTCTTCTCTTGCTGTAGAGTACTGTTAATGTCAAAAGGGGTGGCCTGTTGGTGGGGTTAATCTTGGGCTTCCATTGATAACTGGAGTTGCAGATGATGATTACGTATGCTCTGTTGATGAAAGGCATTTTCTGCTGTTGTTAACTGGTCTTGTAAATTCTCTAACTTGTGCTGCTGTTACAAGCATATCCAATGAATCTATAAAGAAACAACAACAATTTTTTTTAGCATTTGGAAGTAAAACATAGATGCTGAGAGGGGCCATGGAATTTTAAAAGGTGACCTGATCTATTACATGAAAGATCCTATGCATACATTACACCCAACAATTTATTAGCTACTTATAAAATTTCAGTTTGCTCGAATTATTATAAAATCTAAATTCGAATTTAAACCATTTATTACAAATTATATATGGACATAAATTCTATTGATATTTAAAAACTTTGACCACGGAATTAGTCTGATTACTGAAACTTTAGAACTTTATCCCCTGGTATGATCTATTGTAGGAATCATGGAACGAAAACTTTGAATATGGCGCTCTTACAGTCATGTTATGATATGTATGGCTGAGCAGGGAAAATTTAAGACACCAGACCAGAAACTGCATATATATTGGTGTAAACATTAAATTAATTGACCCTAGATATGAAAATAGTTTAGATATGGGATTCTTTTTAATAGATAATATTATAGTAAAAAAAAAAAAGTATTGTGTAGCTCTTAGCACAGGTGCTTGGGTTCATGACACCCTCCCCCCCCCCCCCCCCCCCCCCCCCTTGAATAACCTATCTACACGAATTAATTGTTATATTCATTGGGGGAATTCTTAAAAAGAGCTATTTTGGGGTATGCATGACAATGTTGACATGCATTAGTAGGATTTTCAACAAGAAATAATTTAAATCAAGTCGTGCGGGTTATTTGGCCAATTCGGGGGGGGGGGGGGGGGGGGGGGGGGGGGGTCCTGAACCCAAGCACCTGTAGCTCTTAGTACATGTATACACATGACATGGGCATGTATTATTATCAGTCCCTGATTTAACTATTACTATTAACTAATACATAATTGTCTGCTAAGACTAACTTACTTTGTGTGCCGGTCCATTCTGCTCTTACTGTGGGGCCTACCGCACGCCTTTATCCAACGTAAACATTAATCTTTATGTGATTTTGGGTTTGGAAATGGGATAAACATTACTTCTAGTATCCTTTCTGGGTAACGTGAATCACTGTTGCATTTCCCCGATGCACACAATTCCACCAATTTTATGAGAACTCGAAGTAATCAGGCTAAAACATCTGTACCTCAAAACCTCCGTCATCATAAGTTTTGACGGAGGTAATGGCGGACAATTCTTCCGCGATTCTGATTGGCTGTGCGAAGATGATAACCGCACCTCCCCTGACGACAGTGGAAGCGTGAATTTATATTGCTTATAGGAGTTATGAGTTTGATCACTGTTCGTTATCTTCACCTTTCATCAAGAGGGTTTGTTTTACAATAGGGGGTGCATGCTATCTTGCTATTTCTCTAAATGAAAAACTTGACTTTTTAGCTTGTTAAAATGACGCTTTACATTTTGTATCCACAATTCAAAATACGTAGAACGTTTGGATTCTTTCAATACCAAATCTTATCTTAAAAATGAAATGAACATTTCAGTCAAGTATAATGAGCAAGGTGAATTCTTTTCTAATTCATAAAAACTGATATTTTTTAAGAGGACCACTCCCCCTGACTTTAAAAAAACCCCATGCCATTGGCGGAGTTTTTGAAATTATTTGTCTTCAATATTTGTATAAGATGTGTTAGCAATGTATACAGTATTTTAAAATGGGTTTGCTTTCTATAATATAAGCCAAAACTCCATGACGTTACAACTTCAACATTACATTATTACCCCCCCCCCCCTTTCAAAGAAGAGGGACATCTCGGTCGTTATTTCCGTCGGTCGGTAGACCAGATGTTGTCCGCTCAATATCTTGAGAACCATTCACTTCATTGTAATATTTCATATGTGGGTTGGTTACGAGTAGAAGAGAATCCCTATTGATTTTCATATCAAAAGGTCTAAAATCAAGGGTCAATCAACTCTGGACATAGGAAGACACAGTCTGCTCAATATCTTGAGAACCCTTTGCCATGTAACGACATAACAATAACGGAGCGAATGAAAGATCTTATTTTAATCATATTGACCCTTTGTTTGTACACTGGTACATCCTAAGAAGTAGATGACCCCTACTGATTTGGAGGTCATACGAACAAAGGTTAAGGGTCAAACTGGACATAGGAATATACTGTCCGCTCAATATTTTGAGAACCCTTAGATTGACAGACATCAAACTTGGTACATTGGTACATCTTCAGGAGAAGATGACCCATATTGATTTTGAGTCACATGATTAAGGGTCAAACTGGATATAGGAATATACTACTCTTTATATAGTAAATTCGACCCCAAGCGATGCAATTGCCTGTGGGAATATATACTGTCCGCTCAATATTTTGAGAACCCTTTGCTTGACAAACATCAAACTTGGTACACTGGTATGTCTTCAGGAGAAGATGACCTCTATCGATTTTGAGGTAACATGGTCAAAGGTCAAACTGGACATAGGAATATACTGTTCGTTCAATATTTTGAGAACCATTTGCTTTACAGTCATCAAACTTGGCACACTGGTACATCTTAAGGAGTAGATGACCCCTATTGATTTTGAAGTCACCTGGTGAAAGATCAAGGGTTAAACTGGACATGGTAATATATTGTCTCCTATATTTCAAGAATTATTTGCTTGATTGACACCAAACTTAGTATACTGGTACAATATAAGGAGTAAATGACCCCTATTCATTTTTAGGTCACATGGTCAATCCACTCTGGACATAGGAAGATATTGTCTGCTCAATATTTTAAAATGGTTTGGCACTACTATCATTTAAATGATGCACGTGTATAACCCTTTTTAATTTTGCACGATGGGGACATACATGTTTAACAAACATATCTTGTATTAAAATATTTGCATTTCAAATGTTTTTACCTTCGACATCTTTACGTATTGAAATGATAGCCTCGTGAATGTAAACAACGTGCGTATGAATCTTGATAAATATAATACGACTATTCTAACGGCTGGGAATATTCCGACAGAAATGACATTAAGATGTAAATATGAAAAATAAATATCATTTTTGAAAATACTTGAGGGTATGAACAGCAACGCTTCACGACAGCAGAATTTTCACGAACCGTGACGCGTCGCAGTTCATACCCTTATACAATTTTTAAAAATATGACATTTATGTTTTGAATATACTCATAACGATTTGGCAAGTCATATGAACAAATCCATTTTTTCTATTTATGAAGAGAGAATTATATTTAATGATTTTCTTGAGTATTAGTATTTTAATTAATGCGAGTTTCTCTGTGCGTGTTTGGTTAAGATATTGCAATCTGAAAAGATGGAAAGAAACACACACACTTACATTCAATTTCGCTTTGCGATATATAGATCTTCCTTTCACGATCAAATACATCGATTCAGCAACTGAATGTTTAACAAATAATGTATTGAAAAGGTAGTGAACGGAAGGTGATCGATTGTGTAGTGTTTAACGTCCCACTCGAGAATTTTTCACTGATATGGAGAAGTCACCATTGGCACCCACTCCACAAATCCCGTTTCATGGCAGGTGTTGACACCATAAAGAACCCTTTCTGCTACGGCCCTGAGCGCTAAGCATAGTGATACTTCACCTACAGCTGGTGTCATCTGAATATGCGTAAAAAATCCTCGACGGAACATAAAACAATCAGTCAACAACCCAATGTTTGGTAATGTTATTACAGTATTTCATTCAAATATATTGTTTAATTTTTACAACTAATTGAGTCCCGTGGGGATCCGGGTTAGAATGGATCCTCAGTACCCCTTGTCTGTCGTAAGAGGCGACTAAATAAACCGGTCCTGTGGATGAGACTGCAAAAACCAAGGCCCCGTGTCACAGCAGGTGTGGCACGATAAAGATCCCTTCCTGTTCAAAGGCCATAAGCGCCGAGCATACACTGTAAGCCTAAATTTTGAAGCCCTTCACCGACTGTGGTGACGTCCCCATATGAGAGAAAAATTCTCGAGAGGAACGTTAAACGGTATACAACCAAACAACTAATATCTATGGCGCGCCAAATTCACAAAAATGAGCTAAACATAGTTTCACAGTTGATAAACCAGGTTTATCGACTGTAAACTATAGTTTACGGACCGTAAACTATAGTTAACGACGTTAATCTATATTTCACATCTGTAAACCATAGTTAACAGATAATCTATGTTTCACAAGCGTAAACTATAATTAACAATCAAAACAATCATTAGCCATTGCAAAACATAGTTTATGTGATAAATACGGTTTCACGATTGTAAACTACGGTTTACAAGTCTGATAAATATAGTATCACAATTTGTGAAACTAGGATTAACAATTGTGAACTATATTTTACGAATGTAAATTATAGTTTACAAATGTGAATCTGTATTTATCGGCAAAATCTATTGTTAACATTTATTTAAAGACAGATAAACTTAGATTAGCATTTGTAAACTATAGTTTACAACCGTTAAATATAGTTTTACGGATGAAAACTATAGTTAACGAATCGTTAACTATAGTTTACAGTTCGTAAACTATAGTTTACAGTCGATAAACCTAGTTTATCAACTGTGAAACTATGTTTAGCTCATTTTTGTGAATTTGGCGTGCCATAAATAGAAGATAAACATTTATTCTATTGGACGATAAGTACTGTGGATTTAGAGTTAGCCATCATCATTTTGGCAAAAGATGTCAAGGCTCAAGAGGTGGTTGCCATTGAAATATTTCTACTTGAATAACGGATATACCTCCACTTGGAATTTGTTTCTGCTCAAATTCTGCGATGCATATAGTTCGTTACACGGTTTATTTGTGTCATAGGGATGCCCTGCCACTCTTCCAGAAGTGTCTGACGCAAAGTGGGAAGAGTCTCTGATGAAATAGGCTCGTTGGAATAGCAATTCGATCCAACATGTCCTACACATGTCATACTGGCGAGAGATTGGAGTTGTACGGGGCCAGCTAACAGGTGACATCGAAATTAATTGTTCCACTGGAATATGACGTCACGCCGATTATGGGTATTACCACTGCGATATGGCTTGATGCAATGGGAGTGGGAACGCCTCGGCATTTATCGGGTGCGTAAGGAATCAAGTATATTCGTATTTCGTAATATAATATTATATATAGTTTACGGTATTCAATGTATAACGACCATATTTCATATCTAATACATGGATGGTAGGATTTTTTAAAATCCTGGTATCATCAAATAAAAATAATCCACGATATGAATTTTCTAAATTTCGCTCACTGCTTGATTTATTTCACCTAGAATTTTATTAAAATATTCTTTTAAAAAAATATTTTCATACAAATTTCTTGATAGAAAGATACATTCTCTTTATGAAAATATGAAATCAAATTTTAAATCATTTACCGATCACATTTTTAGAAAATTAGATTTTTCTTATTTTTACAAGGTCAGATAACTCTTCAAATAAGTATCATGTGCAAAAAGTCAGCTTCTAATCATTTACCAGTCATGTGAATTTCATCTACTTCACTTTCATTATTATTTAACAAAAGGCATTTATTTTGATTTAAAGGGACTGATTCACGATTTCCCCCAAATTTTGTTTTTCACTTTTAATGATCAAAATCTATTGTCTAGATTCTATTGTGTTGAAAATATTTCACATAAAAGTTAAGGTTATACATTATCACAGAAGCTCATTTTAGAGAGTTTATTATTTGTTTTGTAAAACTAGATTGCGGTATGTTATTGTTTACGAAATTTTTAGAAGAAACAGATATCAATCTAAGTTTATTATACCTTTCACATTTCAAGCATTCTTTGGGTAAAATGTGTCATCTAAATGTTAAGATTTGTGACCATACAAAATGAAGATGCTTTATATTACAACATTAACGTATCACTGGTTTGTTTGTATACATAAAAAGACTCGAGTCTTTGTTTACATAACCCAGATTTAAGGCTAAAATATTGCTTTTATTCTTGCATTCAGAAGGTCAAAATTTTGGCTGTCAACATTAAATAAGTTATATTTTTAATGTTTAACATCAAAAATGAAAAATATTGTTTTCAAAAATCGTGAACCAGACCCTTCAAAATTGTTCACTTTCCTCTCGTTATACATTGAATACTTTAAGTTGAGAAGATTTACAGATCATGCCACTGATTTAGATAGCCGAACTCTGTATAACCACCTCTGATTACCTGCTACATGTGTTTGTCTCCATGCCACTGATTTAGATAGCCGAACTCAGTATAACCACCTCTGATTACCTGCTACATGTGTTTGTCTTCCTTTAATTGAACCGATTTCAGTAAATCCTTCCTTTGAAGTATGACAACTGTTGTGTATTGAGGACTAACTCCAAATCGTGAATTGTGTTTACTTTTGGAGTGAGGCGATGGAAATCTCGCTATTTTGTTTACATTGTCTGTGTAACTGTCAAATGGGAAACTCGTCATAAATTGACTTTAGGCCCAAGAAAAATTGTCCATGACGTCCGGTGGACATGAATTCTAGGGTATGACCCGCCGGTCAGTAGGTATATCTGCGATATGTGGTTAAGTCTAATGAACCTTCGTCAAAACAAAGTTATACCTGAAAACCAGTGTAGTATTTTCAAAGGGAACTGGATTTTATTTGTTACTGTTGAAAGTTTGTCTAAATGCAATTATTTTTTATTAAAAAGGGAAGTCTTGACAAATACTTATATAAATATTAAAAAGTTTTAAAACATTAAGTAGTAAAAACTGCATCGCCAATCCGATGGAATGTGAATGGATTTAAATCGATTTTGACCTAAATCGGGATTGTATTTACCTGTGTCTGATTATTTCTGATTTCTTTAGTGTTACAGGTATAAAAAAAAAATATTGTGGCACTGGTGTCTTGGTGACAAGAAAGTCATTTTAGAATGTAAAATGAAAATTACAATCGATAACAATGCTCAGTCAATTTAGTGAACAGAAATTTTGAAAAATAGCGTCATAAATTTGTGCTATGTTCATAAATTTTTCTCTCTCGAACAGAGGAGTGTTAGTACAATATAAAACCTATCAATGGTTTATTTTAAAATGAAGTTTAATGTGAAGTGAAAAAGATGAAGAAAGATATTACAAAAATCTTTCAATAATAGCCGGTGTTTTATTCAGAAATGAGGACTCATTTAAATAAACTTATAAACTAAATGATTAAAAAGATCAAAGATAAAAATTGATGTATTAGACATTAGCATTAAACCCGTCACATATAAGTTTAGAGTAACGCATGTATATGCATCATGTTGCTAAAAATAATCTACACTTTAGTTACTTGGAGGTACCGGTATTCTTACAGCGTAAGCACTGTATATAGTCAAATATCGGCGAGACCCAAGATCAAGTCCCTGGCCAAGTTACAGTTATGCAAACATTTGTACACATTAAATGAAAGTTAATGTCAGCTTTCAATCCACTTTTCTGTGAGTAGATCAAGTCTTTGATGACATCGTTAATATTGGCATTAGAGTGTCGCTTACATTTCAATATTGATTGTTAGACAATGAAATCAAATCTCTCATTGGAATGAATATTCATGATTCTTTGATTGAAATATGACGTTACGTAACATGATTAGAGGACAGCAAACCTCGGATCTCAAACCATCCATTTGATACCGATATATGCGCAGTTCATTGTATATTGATTAGGAAACTTAACGCGTGAAAATTTTAATAGCTTTTGTAACAAACACTTTTGTTGTCAAAATAAGCATAGAAGTTAAATTTAAAATATTCCCCAAACATGATCTTTTATCGGAAAAGTAATTTAAGTCCTATCTCGGACCAGTAAATCGAATGTCAGTAAGGACATTTGTCATTGAAAAGGTGCGCGAAACTGGTATTTTGTACAGGCAGCACACGGTCATAATTTTTTCTCTGTAGTTCTTTGAACATTCCAGAGACACGAAAAGGCTTGCCAAAGAAACAAACGCTTTCATATAAATAGTACTGACAGAAAGAGACTAAAATTGATATCAGATGCCTTCCGAGGACAGAAATAATGTTTAACTCAACCTCAGAAATACTTTTCACCTTTCAGTTGATAATCGACACAATTTTAAAAAGATATGGTTTTGCAAATACGCTATCCTGATTGGAATTATTGATATCTCGACCAAACCGAAGTTCATCGTTTCTCTGCCCCGTGCTTCCTTTAACGAAGTTTAATGAAGCACTAGTTGCCTTAACACAGTGAAAAAAATCTACTTTGATATACAGACTTATCGATAACTGTATTGAATAGAGTATTGAACTTTGTTGCTACATATAATTATCACGAATGGCTGGAATCAATATCAAGACCAAAGGTTATTTTTGTAGCCAAATATCGTAAAATAGAAACCTTCAGCTCGACTATGGTGCATTCATTTCATAAGTAAGATCTCTTGTTCAATGTTTCATGCAAGTCTAGATACTGCTTTTAAAGGCCATCACCTTAACATTTTTACCTTGTCGATCAGCCAACACGCTTTGCCACTTTTGGCACGTAGTTTTTGTAATGGATCCTCGTAATTAGCTAATTATTTTGAAGAGAAAAAAAACCTCTCTCCGGAAGTTGGAGTTTTATTCTGTGGGGAGAACATGTTAATTTTTAGGGTGAAAGTATTGACCTCATGGATTGATGTAATTTTTGAACAGTTCAAACATTTTCTTGTCTAATCAGGCTCAGTTAAAGAGCTGTGTTAATATTACGGAGGGTATTTGATACGTGAAAATTTTACATATCAAACGCAGTCTCTGTTCAGTGTTTCGACGGAATTTAAATACCAAAGAAAAATGAATGTAAGAGGATTTGAGCTATGTAGACATTATCGAAATGAAAACTTTATGAAAGAAAATAACTCGGTAGTTGAACAGGTTCTGTCGAATTGCCTAGTCCGTGCAGTCCATACAGCGAGCTGTCGGAGTTTATTAAGAGCCTATATCGAGTATGTTATACTACTGATATAGATTTCTGAAGCCTTCATTAATGTCTGTCACACGTAGAGGATTTTTAAAAAAGATTTATGAATTCATTTCATATGGCATTTTTGTGCCAAATATAAAGGAGACGGAACAAACTGTTGTGAAGGAAGCGATTTAAGAAAACCCGCTTACTATACGGAGACGTCCAAAGTTTTCCAAAATGGTTCTTAGAGAAGAAACAGTGATTCATGTGAAGTCTTTGGTAAATCAGATGGAAAAGGCGGCGGATTTGAACCATGTTAAGGAAGTGGTTGGATCGGGAACTGTGAACAACAAACCACCGGAAGCGTTCCGTCCTAGAAGCCGTACATCCAGTGTATCTTCTAGAGCTTCCGGTGTAGACCGTGTTAACGCATGTATGGCCAACAATCTCTTCCATTCAGCTGTCAAGGGAAGATTCAGGAAAGTGAAGCTGATTTTGGATGGAGGGTACAAGATCAACAGCAGGAATAACTATGGCTACAGTGTTCTGGTTGGCGCTCTTCATATAGACTGTGATGAGAAACGTAGAAAGATGTTTCGTTATCTTATTTCGCGGGAAGCAGATCCAAAACATAAAGATTCCAAGCACCAAAGGTCCGTTTTGTCATGGGCAGCTATTCTTGGTCGTGCTGAACAGGTCGAACTGTTACTGGAGGTACTGAACGGTGACCATGACCTTACCGATAAGGACACGGAAGGGATGACTGTTCTACACCATGCCACGCAAGGTGGTCACGTCATAATAGTTAGAAGATTGGTGGGAGAATTCCGTCGTTATCGGTTGTCAGTTGATGTCTACGATAATCTAGGATTAACACCCTATCTCCACGCTAAGAGACTAGGTTACAAAGAAATCACGGATATCCTTCTTAAAGATGGCAGGGCTTGTCCTGGCCAGTCTGACAGTTTCACTTTTAGAAGTGCTGAGGAGTGGTCGGATATTGGACAGTCATTAAAAGAGAAACAATTCAACCAGAAACGAAAATCGAACTTTGAAAGAGCTGCAATTCTTGGAAGCAGCAGATTGCTGAGATCACATTATAATTTGTATGAAACGCCAATGATACGTGTGACTGCACCAAAACCGGAAGATACTGCAGATAATGATAAAACTACGTATTTTATTGTAAAAAAAGATCCACCGTTGCGCTTGCAACCACAGCATGTGAGAGAAAACTATACAGCCCCACCATTCTCAAAATCCCAACCAAGTAAAGCTTTGGTAACAGACCCAAGGGGTGCCAGAGAAACCTCTAAATCTCTCCCTAACCAAACTTTATCACTGCTTTCCTTAACACCTGGCGCAAGGCTAAAGGAGCCAGAGAAGTTCCACAAAAGTGAACTCGATTTATCGAAGGTTGACACAAAAGCTATGAAACATGGACATAACGTCACCCTAGGATCGTTTATGAAAGTTCTGTCTGAACAGGAAACGTCATCATACCGACCAACAATAGTAGAGAGTCCCCAACATTTGGAAATACCGCGCTTGCGCACAAAGAAAGACTCCACATTTGCTAGCATATTTGGTAAGAAAAGAGGATGCGAAAAAAATAAAGGAAAAAAGAAAAGAGGTTCTGCAAAATCAGTGATGTGCACTGGAAGCAAGAAGGCGATACGAGTTTAATCATATTTTTAGCTCAGTCGAACCGAAGGCAAAAGTAAACTTTTCTATTCAAAATTCGTCTGTCGTCGGTGATATTTTATGTTTCTACTTCTTCTCAAGAGCTACTGCTCTAATCCCAACCTTTGTAACAAAGCATCATGGTGATATTGGGATTCAAGTTTCTTCAATCAAAGGATTGGGGCAATAAGGATAAATGTTTGAAATATTATTCTTGTCAAAATTTAGTACTCGCTGTACTAGAAACGCCAAAAGTTTGAAAGTGTGAAATCTTCATTATAATGAAGATTCGAGTTTGTTCAAGCCCTCCATGACACGTGGGACCAGATCACACAATAGACTTTTATTTGAAATTTAAAATAAAACCTTTTTAAGATTCACAGGGTTGATCATGGAAACACCTTCATAAAGTTTAGTTTCAGTTTATTCACACTAGAACCAAAGAACCAAAAATTCATAAGGTTTAAAAAATTTCTACGAAATATATCCGATTTTCTAAAAGTCTTCCTCTTTAAGAACCATTGTCACATTAAGGTTCAAGTTTATTCAACCATGACCAGGGTAAAGAGTCACAGCAAGGGGTGTAAGTGTTGCACAGGAATATGTAGTTGACGACATCTTAAGACGTTTCTTCTCAAGAACAACATGCAATTGAACATGTCAAATCTTATATGCAAGTACCCTCGTATTGTTATTTTAAGTTTCTCTGTGCCAGGACCTTCAAATCTAGGGGTGGGATCACAGCAAGGGTTTAAATCTTCACATGCAAAATGCAACAATTCAGGTGCGCAATGTGGTCCATAGACCTTTTGTACTTCATTGACATATGATTGATTATATGTCATCAACATATATATTTTACTCTTGGAAAACATGTATATTATTTCTTTTATCAGAATCCACATTTTTCTATAGGACGTTCTTTGGTGTACTTAATGGACAATAAACGAATTATGGAACCAAGGGCCTTAGAATTTTTGTGTTGACTGCCAGGTGAAAGAGGCTAATCTGTGTTTAATAACTAGTTTCTGTTATTCTACCTGCCATAATTTATTTTAATCTTACCATTAATAAAGCGTTAAAGGATTAATATATATATCAAATCACTAGGTTAGTACGCCTAATACTTTATTCTATAGTTCTGAATTTTCAATGCACACTGCTCACTTAACAATACCAAGTCCTTTATATGTATTCTCCGCGTCTTATATTTCAAATGTACAGTAAAAGAATTTTATCAACATCTCGCCGACTAAGCAATTGAATTCCATTTGATGAGGTCAAACTAATGGTCTAGATTTGCGTGATGTCAGAAGATATATTTACCTTAATGAGATCATTTCACTTTAAATGGATTTAAAGATCTTAAAATCTCCAGAGACTAGTCTAGATGTTTAACACCTCGCGGCATTGCTTTACACCTCGTGGTATTAGTTTTTACTTCGTGATGTTCCTTTTTACCGTTTGACTTGAGGACTTTGTGACAAAATGTCTAACATGTTACATAATGACAGTTCGTCTTGCTTTACTGAGAAGTAATCTTGCTAGTTTCATCAACTGCCATTTAATTCGTATCAGTGTTAGCAATTTCCCATAATCCCGTTCTATCTATAAGATGCAAGTGCACGGAATTTATCTGCAGAAGAAATAATTGTACAACAAAAAATATCACGAACTTTGTACAGTTGTGAGATTTCATGAACAAATGAGTTAAATAATGTAGAATAGAGCCGCGCGTGCGCAAAGTCAAATTTATAATTTTGTTAATATTGATTCTATAATAATCAATAACTGTTAAATACTCATAGTATGTCAACAAAATAAGATACGATAAACTGTGGTCTGATTGTGATGTACATGTACATCGTGTGAAAGATTTTCAATCAGCTCTCAGGAATACAGGCTTTACTTATGGTATCCTGAATGTTGATCTATTGGGTTTTTATGATAAAGCTATAGGACTTGAAAATCGTCGGTCATGTAATTCAAAATGCATCCGATATGTAGGTAATCGCACTATTGCATTGTCTGTTATGAATTACTATTGGTTACGTAACAATCTATCTTGATTCATGCCTTTAGAATTATCCTCATAATCATGTTTTATTCATAGTTTGGTAACGAAATACTGACGGACGACTGGTTAATTCCACGATTTCATTAAAATTTTATTTTAGAATTGCTTGATTTTTATCAAGTTGAATGATTGTTAGCTGAGAATGGGGGTACTGTTTGGTAGGTCTTCGAGTAATTCATGTTTTTCAAGAAATTCTGATTATTCTTTCTAGCCATCAGCCAATCTGATTAAAATCAGACTTCTTAAATCTGCGCCGTATACTCTGCGCAACGATTGTGAGCGTATCCTAGGATCTGGTTTTAATTAGATTGAGCCATCAGCGCTTTTCCTATGTCCTTGTATTTCATTTAGTCCTCAACGACTGGATAAGTTCACCGTATCTGGAAGCCATTGACTCTCGGTAAGATAAGGTTATAAGAGTTCACTCTACGTCTATGGATTATAACGATTAAATCAAATATTTCAAATGTTGTTGAATTATCAAAATTGACGCTGAAAATCAGTAAGTTTTTATTGATAACTGTAGCAAAAAGTTGGAATTAAGGTGATAGTATCAAACATTAGTACTTAAATGGAGACTGAATTCAACCCACTAGATGTTCTACATAGACTTTAACAATGTCTTCGTAATGGAAAGTTACCCCCCCCCCACCTTAAAAAGGAGAGCCCCCCCTTCAAAAACGAGAGCCCCCCCCCCTAAAAAAAGAGAGTCCCCTTCCCCCTCAAAAAGGAGAGATAATAATGATAAACTATATGTAGCGCCCTATATAATATACATCGATCTAAGGCACTGTACAATGACACTGTCATCGGCTCTCTCAGTATAGTGGTGATGTATTATGTTGTAGAGAATGATGTTGTAGCGAACACCAAATGTAACGGGAAACCAATGAAGAGATTGACCAACTCTTCAGAAATGTGTCAATGCTTCCTAATCCGAATAACGATCCTTGCTGCTGTATCTTGGAACCTTTGGAGTCGCAATACATTGGTCTCGGAAATTCCATAGAGAAACGCATTTCCATAACATAGTCTTGAGAGCATTAATAAGGTTATTCGAACAATAACATCACAAACAATAGTTAGTGCAAATCAATTTTCAGGGATCGATAGCTTTTTTACTGAATCAGAATTATAACTCATAAAATTAAATTTATTTTGAAATCTACAAAAGCCATTATAAAGGCCAGATAAGGTATAGGGAACCATGTTTTTGTAATTAAAAACCCGTCGTTTTTTAACCCCCATTTCGCTCCCAGTGCAAAATCCAAAGTGCTAAAACTTTATTGTACATTTACAGGACACCACCTATCATATGATTACAATAATTGGTTACTGCTTGTTTACTGCTTAAAATAAAAGAAGAGTTTGAGGAAGAAGAGAGTGTGACAGACGGACTGACGGGCCAGGGTAACAACAATATACCCGAACTTTCTTTAGAAAGTGCGGGTATGATAATACATCCGAGACTGAGAAAAATCATTACTGTTGCTGAAATACATTAGTCAAGTAAACCCCAGGAACAAAATAATTCGGCAGGTAGAGCCGGGTTTTTCCACAGACAACCTCTAAGACCAAGCAAGACGAGAATATGTGAATATGTGAATTGTTCTAGACTGAAGGGTTCTGTACCTTGGCAGAAGAGCCTAGTTCACGAAGAAAGGACGATGAAGTTTTCTTTGCAATACTTTGCAAGAAGGGATTGGAGATGAAAGGGACAGTCAAAGTTAACAAAATCGTCCGTCTGGGCAAAACCACTGACTCCTAAAGGCATATTAAGGTTAGAATTGAGAGTGTAGAGCAGATTGATTTTGTGATCAAAAGCGCAAAGAAGCTAAGAGTCAAAATTGATTTCACGAACATCACAATATCGAAGTACAGGACCTCTTTATAGAGAGGGGGTATGGGGGACCTGGTACGCCTGAAGAAAGAGAATCAGGCAGTGTCAGACCAAAAACAGAAACAAGCACCCTGGGTAATAAGAGAAGACAGAGTAGTGAACACTCACACACTTGCGGACGGAGAGGAAACATACAGGGGATGCTTACTCCTCCTAGGCACCTGATCCCACCTCTGGTGTGTCCAGGGGTCTGTGCTTGCTCAACTATCTATTTTGTATTGCTTATAGGAGTTATGAGATTGATCACTGTTCGTTATCTTCACCTTTCATAACAAGTCACAGGATAACCAGGGAAACCACGGTTTTGAGTCCACACACGCTCCCTTAAAATTATGCATGAACGGGAGTAACCAATCAAAGCACGCCCGACTTTGCATTGGAAACACAGGTGGGATCAGGTGCCTAGGAGGAGTAAGCATCCCCTGTTGACCGGTCACCCCCGCCGTGAGCCCCATATCCTGATCAGGTAAACGGAGTTATCCGCAGTCAAAATCAGTGTGCCAAGAACGGCTTAACAATCGGTATGAAACACGTCAGACAGCATTTGACCCAATGCGAGGTTGTATTGACGAACTAGATCGTTATAACGACCATAGAATTTGCGAAATGCTGACTTGAATCGAGACTGTTGAAATCCCTGTAACATCAACATGTTTGTCAGTAGCTTACCTCGATTTAAAAACTGACTATACCCAGAACAAGCTCTTGCATATCGAATCAGTTGAGATATATAAACACCATATGCAGGTGATAATGGAATATTGCTACATAAATGTGGGAAGTTGACGATGGAGAAGCTGAAATCATACCGTTTGTCATACAGTTGAGTTGTCAGTTTGCCATTAATGTCTACTTTCAATAAAATATCTAAGTATGAAGCAGAAGTGGACGACTCTGTG
This sequence comes from Ostrea edulis, assembly GCF_947568905.1. Lineage (NCBI taxonomy): Eukaryota > Metazoa > Mollusca > Bivalvia > Ostreida > Ostreidae > Ostrea > Ostrea edulis. The sequence goes on along the minus strand of NC_079167.1, from coordinate 15,297,325 downwards.
GTGTCCTTTATTTCGAGCTCACAGGGATATATCAAATCGACATATGAATGAAAGCTATCATTGTTAATAGACAAACGTCATCGATATATCTAAAAGTCGAATTGAAGGTCACAGCGAGAGATTTTTTCTTCTCACGTAGAAGTTTTTGAATAAATTCTGCTTCATATGAATATAAAAACAGTGTATGTACTATGTGATACTGTACAGTCGAGTGAGCGCTACAGCTACAAGAAAGCAGAGCACAAGAGCATGAAAAAGAGTGCAGAAGAAACTGATCTTGTATTTCAGATTAGAGACAAAAATGCTTAAGAAACCTGGAAATGTATATTAGGGACTGTAAAAACTGTGATCGATAAATATGTACCTAAATATAAGACCGGTAAAACCAGAAGAGACGCACTCCTGTATGTGGAACGACAAGGCTAATAGCCTATGCGGAAGATCCGAAAGAAGAAAGAAGCATACCAGGGACACCTCCAGACGCGCGACAGTAAAGATTTTTTGGAGTACTCTAAAGCTAGATATCCGGCTAAGGTTGCCTGCCGAAAGGCGGTTCAGAAATCGTGAGAAGAACGTGGTTAAGAACACAAAGAAAATCCCCAAAGCGGTTTTTTTGCATATGCAAAGTCAAAAACCAAAGTTCGTGAGGGTATTGGTGACCTGTTTGATGAGCATTGCAACCGTGTATCAGACGATAAAGGCAAAGCAAACTTACTCAATTCCTATTTCTGTAGTGTTTTCACAAAAGAACAGACTGAAGTTATACCGGAGGCAGAGAAACAAGATGTTGGCAAGTTTTTGAGTGAAGTGTCCTTTTCAAAGGAGGTAGTGCTAAAGAAGTTGAAGAACTAAATTTCCTTCAAGTCTTCAGGACCTAATGGAGTGCACCCATGTGTTCTCAAAGAACTAGATGACAGTTAGCGGAACCATTACCCATACTATACGAGAAGTCCCTCTCCAAGGTTAAACTACCAAGTGTTTGGAAAGATGCGAACGTTAAACCTCTTTTTAAGAAAGGGGAAAATGTAACGCTGGTAACTACCGCCATGTATCTCTGACATGTTTGCTATGTAAGCTTATGGAATCCAACATTATGGATAGACTAGTGGAATACCTTGAGGAAAAAGAGAAGCGATCATGTACTAGCAACTTGCTTACAACACTGGACAAGTGGACTGAGTGTCAAGATACGGGTTTCTCAGTACCTTTTCTATCAAATTCTCATCTATCTAGATTTCCCCAAAGCGTTTGACAGCGTCCCCCATCTCCGCCTACTCAATAATCTTAAGTCATATGGTGTTAACTCGTGTGTGTTGAAATGGATTCAAGATTTTCTTATCGGTAGGAGGTAGAGGATACATGTCAAAGACACTTTTTTGAATGGTTACCAGAGCGAGTGGAGTGCTGCAAGGCTGTTGTATAGGACCCTTTTTGTTTGTGGAATATATCAATGACTTACCAAGTATTGTGAAATCGCTGTGTGAGATGTATGCTGACGACATCAAAGATTTTTCTCGTGTGGACAAAGTTGAGTTCATGACTCAGCTCCATTCAGGTTTGGACAGTCTTGTGACATGGGCTGACACATGACAATTTCGATTCAATGCGGATAAGTGCCTTATACTCCATTTGGGTCACAACAACTCCCATCATACGTACTATATAAAGAAACATGACTCATGTAGTGAAGGCAAGCGAGAGACCTCCGAGGTCGAATAAACATTGATGTAAAACATTTGTTTAAAAACATCTTCAATGTCCTGGATACTAAATTGAAATTAAATAGGTATCTAAAAGGAGCAGGTAGAAAAAAGGTGTCATAGTGATTAAATGTTTTTCTCATTTTTTTCTTTCATTTTGTTGATAATATCTAGAAACTAAATACAAATATAGGAAAAGCAGAAAGGCATGTACCAAAATTGTAAATTTCGCAATTAACCCCAAAGTTTATGACTTTATGACGGGTCCAAAATAGTCATATTATAGTGTTACATGTATATAACATATATTATCAAAACTCAAGATGTTGGAAGTCAAAGCCAAAGATCTTTTGGATGTGACCTTAAAACGTAAGGTCCCGTGTCACAGTTGGACATTGCACGAAAAAAATGTCTCGCTGTTACGATCCCGAGTACCACGCACAAGTCCAAAGATAGTGGCGTCTCTACATGAGTGAAAACTTTTCAAATGGGATGTTAAGCAATATAATAAAAATAAACAATGTCCCTCATGGCAATATTGACTGCGTGTTCTATGAGGGGAAGGTGACTAAAAGTGTAAAAGCAAAAACATTATGAAATAATTTACACCCTTTTTTAACAACTGCAATACTGCTTATCGAAAGTAGGAATTTTTGACATCATAGGCAATTGCTTCTTCAACAAAAATGGAAAACGCAAATATTCACATCTAGTGATAACTCTCAGTCACCAAAAAATACTTTGTTAAACACCACTCCGATTCCACGCACAAGTACTCTGAAGATGAAATAAAAGATATGCTGGAGTTCCTCATTGACAATATCTTTGTGGTCTTTGGTGAACAGGTCTTCCAACAGTCTGTTGGAATTCCCATGGGCACAAATTGTGCTACTTTGTTAGCTGACCTGTTTTTATATTCGTATGAAGCAGAATTTATTCAACAACGTCTACGTGAGAAGAAGAAAAAAGCTCTTGCTGTGGCCTTCAATTCGACAATTAGATATATTGACGACATTTTATCTGTTAACAATAATAATTTTCATGCATATGCCGATTCGATATATCCATGTGAACTCGAAATAAAAGACACCACAGAGTCGTCCACTTCTGCTTCATACTCGGATATTTTATTGAAAGTAGATATTAACGGCAAACTAACAACTCAACTTTATGACAAACGGGATGATTTCAGCTTCTCCGTCGTCGACTTCTCATATTTATGTAGCAATATGCATATGGTGTTTATATCGCTCAACTGATTCGATACGCAAGAGCTTGTTCTGCGTATGGTTTGTTTTTAAATCGAGGTAAGCTACTGACAAACAAGTTGATGGTGCAGGGGTTTCAACAGTCTCGATTAAAGTCTGCATTTCGCAAATTCTTTGGTCGTTAAAACGATCTAGTTTGCCAATACAACCTATCATTGGGTCAAATGCTGTCTGACGTGTTTTATAGCGATTGTTAGGCCGTTTTTGGCACACTGATTTTGACTACGGATAACTCCGTTTACCTATCAAGATAGAGGACTCACGGGGTGTGTGACCGGTCGACAGGGGATGCTTACTCCTCCTAGGCACCTGATCCCACCTCTGGTGTGTCCAGGGTCCATGTCTGTCCAACTCTCTAATTTGTATTGTTTATAGGAGTTACGAGACTGATCACTGTTCGTTATCTTACCCTATTATTACGTAATAATTAATTATAATGATTTTAAACAACACCGCGAATCCTTGCTGTATTCTTCATTTATTTGTGGAGTGTTTCATCAAAATCAGACAAAAACCGTAGATGACTCTGTAGAGATGACATTCGTCCACTATTAGGAAAATTATAATTTACCTAATAGTTGACGACAAATTGTATCCCAGTCTTAAAACCCAGTTTTAGTCTGAATTTGTACCTTTTCTATCAAATGCAAAAGTGGTTTGTTTCTAACATCTTTGTGAGACTGATATGTCATGCATTCAATTGAAAGACAATATATAACAGGGGCAACAACAACGTTTTATTATAGCCAAATTCCAACAAATATACAGATATATATCAAAATTATGGAATCGTGACATAATAAAGTTTTAACAAGAAAAATCATATTTTATTTCATAAGATATGAAGAAATCGAGACGGTACTGGTTACTTTGAAGTCTCTCACTTTCCTGAATTCGCAGCATGGAATTTTGTTGGTTAGTAAACACTGAAGCTGGTATCAAGTAGCACAAAACACCGAAAAAAATCTTTTTGAAAAATTACAGGGGCTTATGTTGACAGAAGGGAGTCGACTATCAATTAAAGGCAGTTGGATCTTCTCTCGCCTTTCCGTGTTTCCCGTGTTAGTAAAGAAATGTCCAAAGGTACGGAATTTCATTTCACACACGAACATGCATATAAAAATATTTTTTAAAAGCAATGAAAAATTCAAAACAAACACAAAAACAAAACAAAACAAAAAACATCACGTTTTAGAGAAGTTTCGGAATTCTTCGTCAAAACACTATTGTGTCAATTACGCTCTATGATATTACATGTAGTTTGTCCCATCAAGCAGACCGTACACGTTAGCAACCATAATTCGTTACCAAAAGGGTAAAAATCAGACACCAGTCTATAGACAACATGTTCAATGATGCCGATCATGTGAGGTGAAAACTATAAACGGATAGATCTTTTTTCTCTCCGTTTCATTCATCGAACACGTACTATAGGTTAAACGTTTACATTTTTTAAAAAGTCAGAGAAAATTTAACAAACACTTCTAAGAAATTTTTAAAAAGCTAATGCAAAGTGAGACAAAATCGTGATAAAGCAAGTAATGTAGTGTTACGGTGAATTCATGCTAGAGAGATTAATTGAAAATAGGACCACTTTCAAATGAGTACTACATAAGTGAACAAAAACAATAACTGGTATCCATGAAATAAGATAAAACAACAATCGCTACGAAAACGGAGCCTAATGTTACTCTGCTACATTTTCAAATTTAGTTGTTACTGCACGTGTGATTACAAGACAAGCACACTGTAACACGTGAGTCGAATCACATAATCACATCCGTACTTGTATGATGTCACAATTTGAGTCTACATTTGCTAAATCAATTTAGAGTTTTCTAACTTGAACCAATCTGCACTTGATGGTCTGCTATTTCATTTTAAAGTTCTTTAGCTTGAATCAGTGTTATTATATTGAATTAGAGTTCTTAAGATTGAATCAGTGTTGTTATATTGATTTAGAGTTCTTAAGATTGAATCAGTGTTGTTATATTGATTTAGAGTTCTTGAGATTGAAACAATCTACACTTGCTCATTCGCTATTTTTTCTTCCACTTTCTCGTTGTTGGTGGCGCTGGTTTCATTTGTCATTTCTACATTTTGTTTTTGTGAATTATCGACTACTGATGCAATCCTTTCAGCTGCGACTATGTGTTGTAAGTAAGACTTCATATCTATTTTATGTCCTGCACTGTCGACCATGTACACACCATTTGGATCCACGGCTTGAGGAGACTGTGAGTTCTGAGCCATATTTGGAAGATATATTACTTGTCTATTTTGCTGAGTTGTGGCGCCAACGAGAGCTTGGACGAGGCCCTGAATCAACTGTGTTGAATTGTTGTCTGGTCCTTGATTATTTGAGTTCTTTCCGGTCCTGCGCATTTGGATAGCGTTGCCACGTGTCTCGCTAATGTTACTGACACAACTCGATACGTCACTGCCCTCACCTTCACTTAGTACACTATTAGTTCGGATTACATTTTTTCCTTTGGTCGCCGCTGTTGATTTGGGAGGAGGCTTGCAGCAGCTAAAAAACCCTGGGGCTTTATTGTACAAGGCCTCTCTGAATTTAGGATGGCTCAGAGCATAGACGAGAGGGTTGTGCATGGCACTTGCTTTTGCCAGCATGACGGGTAATTCTGATAAGTAAGGAGTGACCAATTCTGCATTACCATATTGACCAATCAAAGCCACCACGGCATACGGAGACCATGACAACATGAACAAGCAAACGATCATAATGGCAATCTTAGCGATCTTAATTTCAGCTTTCGTTTTTTCTCTATTTTTATTTATATCGTCAACCTTCATTTTGGCTGCCATTTTATTCATTTTTTCCTCGTGTTTCTTTAGGGCTTGGAGAATCATAATGTACGACAATGCAATTACAACCAATGGAACAACAAAGCCAAAGAGGTATATAAAAGCTATGTAAGACTGGTTGCTTACAGTTCTCGTGAGGTAATCGAAGGTGCAGGATGTCTGGAATCCCTCCGCCACATAATCTCCCCAGCCAAAAAATGGCGGGAGAGAGGATACCAGGGACCATATCCAAACCACACATATCATTAGAAACGCCTTTCTTCGTGTCATAAAGTGGGCAGCTTGGAGTGGATGAGAGATGGCGTAGTAACGATCCACACTGATCGCTGCTAGAGTGTTAATGGACATTAAGCCAAATATCGCACCAATTAATCCGTAGAGTTTACACGCTACAAAATACAACAATCATCTTATTCCTATAAACAACTTCTCACAGGCTTGAAAGAATCGTACCAAACTGTTTTACTAAGATTACTCCATACCTGTGTCTCCCCACATCCATTTCTTGTTGATGGCTGATATAGTTAAAAGTGGAAAACCCATCACGAGGGAAAATGTAAAGTCGCTGAGAGCCAGATTCACAATAAACATGTTGGATGGGGTTTTCAAATTTTTGGTGCTAAAATTAGTAAAAGGACGGGTTTTAAATATATTTTTCCTATAGCATATCGTCTCGGGGGTTACTTAGAAAATATTTGTCAATTTTTATTGAGAGTCTTACACGTAAAGTAAAATTACATTTCTCTACATTTACCTATGAAATAAATTTCATTTACATTTTACTTATATTCCTGTCAGGATTCTCAGCCATTACAGTAGACGTACTATATCATCAAGATTCATGCGCGCATTGTTCACAACTGCAACGCATTCGTGAGGAAATGGCTATCATTACAATTTGTAGAAATATCAAGGTCAAATTAATGAAATATGAAGATAAAACCTTACGAACTATCAGGACATGTATATGTACGTACGTGCTGAAGATATAGATAACGGTGGCGTTCCCACAGATTCCGATGATGCCGATGATAGAGATGAATATGGCAATTCCATAGTGCCATGTGTCAGAGACCAACGGATATTTATACCAATGGGGGTGGACGAAAAAGTTGTAGGTATCGAATATGTGAGTGGTCGTCTCGTTGATGGAGATATCGGTCACTGTCGCTGAAAAAGAAGCAACGCAAGAAAATAAAATGTGGTTCAATTTTAAACTACCTGCTTTTTTTTTTTTTTTTTTTACAATATTACTTAGATTAGAAATGGCATCAGGCGGTATTTGAAATGTTGTTACCAAGTTTAACATTCTCTACATACCAGATGGATAAAGTTTTACTATTTCCATTATGAAAAAGAGCAGTGATCAATCTCGTAAATCCTGTTCAGAAGCATATATATATATATATATATATATATATATATATATATAAAAGCACTAAAGTTCCAACAACACCCGATACCTCAGAGTGTCGGATCCACAACATGGATACAAGGTCAAATACAAAAAATTATACAAAGCACTAAAATGACCAACGACACGAACAACCAGATTGTCAAATTTTCGGGACGACCCGTCTCTTCTTCAGGACAAACGAAAAGAATTACATAATGTGGCCAATATCAACAGAGAATAATAACAAAAACTACATATAAATACATCTAGCACTACAACTACACTAATCTACTAATGCCATTTTGGATCAGCTCTTTGGACGAATAAGACATGTCCTAATTCGCTCCACTTTTAACATTGATTGGCAATCCTAAAGACCAAAACAAAAACAAAAAAAAACAAAAAAAAAACAAACAAAAAAAACAACAACATGTAGTCTGCGTTGTAAATACGGTTGTAGATTAGTGTAGTTGTGGTGCTAGATGTATTTATATGTAGGTTTAATTTTGTTATTATTCTCTGTTGATATTGGCCACATTATGTAATTCTTTTCGTTTGTCCTGAAGAAGGGACGGGTCGTCCCGAAAATTTGACAATCTGGTTGTTCGTGTCGTTGATCATTTTAGTGCTTTGTATATATATATATATATATATATATATATATATATATATATATATATAAACTCTAAACACTTTCTAGAAATATTTTGACCGTGTTACCGATCTCCTTCAGTCGTGTTTCTATAATATATATGTAATAGACGTCTCTAAGATAAACAACTTCATATTCAATAATTGTTTTCACCTGAGGATGGATGTTAAAATCCAGAAAACGCTTGTGATTTGAATATATTTTGGAAATGCATATTTTCCTGCTTTTTTATGTTAATTATTTTGAATGTGTGAAATCAACGCTTTCGTTGCTTGTTGGCGTGACGGCGTGTTGTGAGGAACGCGTTATCACGATTTTGCAAATGGTCCTATTAAAGCACCATACAATTGCACGGTAAAAAAGAATTACGCAGTCATTCCTACCCAAATGGAATGATAAAATGTGCTGCAATTATCATATTGTTTCATCGTGCTTCTATTTCCACATGTTTTTTATCTATTTATTTTTATTCATTTATTCATTTTTTTTAAAAACAGATTACTCATAAAAGGTTTGATATCGATTGTATCATAACATGTATATTCTAAAAAGTGTTCTCCGTAAACTGGAAGAAACTAAACCTTGTTATCATAGAGATAATGGTGCAACCTGTTAAAACACAGCCCATAATAAAGTGTTTGGTTCAGTAAGCGTTACAATCTATTTTATCTAAAGCTTAGGACCCCATCGGTAAGCACGCCACCTATTTCTGGTGTAAGGGCAGTAACTGCAAAAATGTAGGCCATTAGGAATGAAACAACTCAAACGGTATTTCATCTAATGATAAGTACATGTACATGTAAAGTTTTCTTGTAAAAAAATATCATTGATTTTTATCATTGTACAAGCACTTCTTAATTCAGTTAAGTTTTCTTTCTCTTGCACGTAGTTCTAAAGCAGATTCACAAAGCTCACAATGGTAGTAACATTTTGCTCGTCAGAACACAATTTCACGCAAGAAAGGAAATCCTCTTACGTCTACGAATAATACAGACAGACTTCACGCTAAGTGTAACTTTACGGGGGGAAAAATGGTTTTACATAGATCTGATAATTTAAGACTTTCCCCAATGGGAAAATTTCCGTGTGGACGGTCAGTTGCATAACTATGGTAGCTGTAGGTGCCAAGGTAGAAAATTTATATCAATTAACAGGCCGTCGCCATTTAATTCATGTGGCGGCCGTCCCTTATCATCTGGTGGCCGCCACTTATTCAATCTGGCAGTCGCCACTTAATTCATTTTGCGGGCACCAACTTAGAAAATAATTAACATAGTACTGCTGAATATTATTATTTTATAGATAGGTTAGGGTTACTTTTAGTACGCTTTTTTTGGGGTGCACACTACATCTCTCTGTCAACAAACTAATTGTTCATAAGAAATATCATTTGATATCATAAACATTTTTAAATTAAGAAATAAGTTTTCATTTGGCGCTTCATGAAAAGTAAAATAGACATGTTAAATGTATCAAGACTTATAAGCGTATCGTTTACAACTGCATATTCATGAGGAAATGGCTATCATTACTACATGTATTTGTAAAAATATCAGAGGCAAACACATTGTGAATTCAAATATATGGCTTTATGAATTGACCACAAGTTCAACAAACGATAACGCTCGGATTGTAAAACACGTATGCAATTACTAATCATTGAAGAATGAATTACAGGAGTTGCACCCCCTTTCATCTTGGAAAAAAGAGTGAGAGTTGAATGACTGGCACTCGCCGGTTGAAAAAAAGTGGCTTCCGCCAGTTAAATATTAATTCTCTATCTTGGCTCCTACCGGCTTCCGTACATTAACGTTCATTTTGCAAGTAAAAAAAAAACTGCAAAGATAGGTGTAGTCATATTATAGGTTTGTATTTGCAAATGAAGTCTTCCACAATTACTGAAATTGGCACATAAATTTCTGATAACATTTTTAGTTATTATCTATTTTCACTCTAACATAAACTCTGCATTCTCATAAAAATCAAAGAATCTGAAATATATTTGTAAATTAGAATATAAAATCGTAGCAATTAAATTCGAAAATATGAATACTTACTGGCCATCCTTTAGCCTGATTTTCTGAGAAGGTTTTCTGAGACCATAAGAAAAATGAAGATTACCCTGTCCTATATATACTCGTATCGTTCATTCATTCAGCTTGATATCCCAAGTAAGTATCTTAGCCTCTGGGCGTTGACGTGATCGGAATTACTCTTCTATATAGATATAAAAAGGCTTAACTTTGATGATTATTAATTTTGCAATTTGGAACCTTTTGCTAAATGGCCCAAAATTAACAATCCGCCAAATATTAATGATTCAGGAGTTACGGGATTGGTCCTTGTTCGTTATCTTCACCTTTCAGATTAGATTAAGGCATTCAATGTATAATGAACAATTTTGAAGGATTCAAATCAAAATAAATGTTTATTGTTAAATAATGATGAAAGTGAGGTAGTGAAGTAAATGAAATTCCCATAAAAGGTAAATGATTAAAAGCTCACCTTTTTGCACCTAAGACTTTTTTGAAAAGTTATCTGCCCTTTGTAAAAATAAGAAAAATCTAATTTCCTAAATATATTTGCGATAAATAATTACTTTTATTTCATATTTTCATAAAGAAAAGGTGAATTTAACTTTCTACCAAGAGATTTGTATGAAAATATAACTTTTTGAAATTTTTGTGTGTGGATAAAACCTGCTCTTCCAATAGACTTCTACGTGAACTAAATTAAGCAGTAAACAAAATCTTGAAAATTCCTATGGTAGATAATCTTATTTGATGAACCCTTCAAAACTATACCAAGATTACAAAAATCCCGCCATTTATTTACTAGATATGAAATATGGTCGTTATGAAAGGTGAAGATAACGAACAGTGATCAATCTCATAACTCCTATAAGCAATACAAAATAGACAGTTGGGCAAACATGGACCCCTGGACACACCAGAGGTGGGATCAGGTGTCTAGGAGGAGTAAGCATCCCCTGTCGACCGGTCACACCCGCCGTGAGCCTATATCCTGATCAGGTAAACGGAGTTATCCGTAGTCAAAACCAGTGTGCCAAGAACGGCCTAACTACAAGCTGAAGTGGATATTACTAGATTGAGTATACTAGGGATACATTTTGATGTGGGACAAGAAAAAAAGGATGCAGCTAAATTGTGAACCGACATGTGTACAGAAATTATTAAATCCTTACTCAAACATTGGGAGAAAAAGATTTTTTAATCCCAAAGGAAAAATTACAGTTATTACGACTCTGGCTTTGCCATTATTAAACCATATCTTGATGTCAATCCTAAACCCCTCTAAACTACTAAGTATACTGTAAAGATTTAGAAAAACAATTTTCCTGTTTCGTATGGAATAATTCGACACATAGGGTAAAAAATGTAATAGTTAAAGAATATGAAGATGAGGGATTGAAAATGGTAAATCTAATGTCTTTTATAGCTTTCATAAAATTATTTTCTTGGGTCATTTTCTCAAGTAGAGGAATGAGACTCTTTATTCCCAATTTTCAGATGAACAAATTCATTAACTGCGGGGTTTAGTACATCACTACTTTTTTTAAAACACTGAAAAATAAATTTTGGATAGATGTATTCAAGTCAACTTTATATTACACAATCTTATTGATGAGTCTACTGTTGCTGCTGATTCACCTCTGTTTTATAATCCGCAGCTTCATATGGATGGAAAACCCTTTCTTGATAAAACAAGTGTTTGACAGCAACACCAGACTGATTAATGACATAATCAATGAAGATGGTTCACTGTTTAGCTTTGAACATTGTTGATATTTCATATTGGTGGAAAACCCTTTTTTGATAAAACAAGTGTTTGACAGCAACACCTGACTGATTAATGACATAATCAATGAAGATGGTTCACTGTTTAGCTTTGAACATCGTTGATATTTCATATTGGTGGAAAACCCTTTTTTGATAAAACAAGTGTTTGACAGCAACACCAGACTGATTAATGACATAATCAATGAAGATGGTTCACTGTTTAGCTTTGAACATCGTTGATATTTCATATTGGTGGAAAACCCTTTTTTGATAAAACAAGTGTTTGACAGCAACACCAGACTGATTAATGACATAATCAATGAAGATGGTTCACTGTTTAGCTTTGAACATTGTTGATATTTATACAAATATTTAGATAAATATATTAGAATACGATGGTCTTATCCATGCAGTAAGAGCGTGGATAAAAAAAAAATCAGCCCCTGTAAAAAACATCACAAAGCTTACAATTCCATTTATTATGTCAACTACTTACACAATTTTGAAATGTTACAAATCAAAATTTTTCTATGAAATTCCTAATCAAAATAGTTCAGTCTCAGCTGGCAAAACGAAATGTAGTGAGCTTTTAGATGTAGACGATAGGGAATGGAAAATAATCCACAAAATACCGTTCAGAGTGACAAAAGACTAGAAACTCCACTGGTTTCAGTACAGAATTATAAACTAAATTTGAGCTACAAATTCATTCTTATTCAAAATAAAAAGAATAGACTCTAAATATTGCAACTTTTGTCACTCTGAGGAAGAAACAATAGAACATCTCTTATGGAAATGTGATGGTTTACAACAATTTCTAGTAGAATTCAAAAAATGTTTGGAAGATGAGACTGAGCGACAGACAGTAATAACAAAGAAATCCTTTATTTTAGCTTGTATTGAAAACAATAATGATATACAAAACATTGTCATTTTATGGCTGAAGTATTATGTCTATACTGCAAGATGCTCTAAGAAACCTTTAAACTTGAGAACTGCAATATCACAAATGAGATTATCTTATGAATCGCACAAATATATCTCATAAGAATGATGAAAAGGAAAAATTTGATACTTAATGGAACAGACGGAACTTGCTATTCACTTTTAAAAAATATGCCCTTCTCTCTCTCTCTCTCTCTCTCTCTCTCTCTCTCTCCAAATAATGATACATGTACTTATATACATGTATAACTCGATTTTTGTATTCATGTGCTTTTATATTACATGTTCTTCAATCATTTCATGTTAAATAGTTAGAAACGGAATAGAATAATCAACTATTAGTTTTTTGGTCTTGATCGTTTTTTTTGTATAATAGGACACAAGCCGAGGAGAGGATGACATAACCCTTTCCTTGGATGTTTCGGTTCCAGTATTATCCCGCGGGTGGTTGGTCATGTGCTAAGTTTTGCTTTTCGGAGTGATGGAGTTGCGCGATTCGAATACACACTAGATAAATTTCTGAAATTTAGATATAATTTTTCTAGATTACTGAAGAATTGTTATAATTGCTTCCTTATGACAGTTTTTAGGAGTTGGCTCCTCTTTCTGGGATTGTGATACTTTCTCTATCTCTCAGTACTTAGATCATTCAGAAAGATCATACTATCATGTGATAGAACATGACATTCAGCCAAATGGATTGCTGCTTTCTATTCGGCAATTCCTAGTTGTTTACATTGCGCACTCTTTACAACACCGGTTATTTGATTCGGTTCACCTTTGATTCATACCCCGAACATCTGCTACATATCACTATTACATGTAACTTGTCATTCAGACTAATTATTCAGCCATGTGAAAATGGATCAATGCAGCGTCGACACCAGGAGTTGGTGTGTACATTCATAAATACATGTACATCATATATGCAAGTCCGAATCATTTTAGGTTAGTATTATTTTGAAAATGGACCATTCAAACACTTTAACCTCCTACTAACTGTGAACATTTTATCTCTGAGCATTATATCTCGAGTGATGCGTCAGCCACCTAGTCTGGTACCAATCCCACTTAAACGTGTCCCTTGCTTTTAGGGGCATCAGTACTGAACTTTGGCCCTAATTGCTGCCCAACCGTTGTAATTAACGAGATTGACTCCTTGTAAAACACAATATAGGTCGACTTTGAATATCTTCATCTTCACATCACCAATATAAAATATGTGTCAGCACTTGATATCAAACCCTTGTAGGTTCTTCATGACGGCTTTTTTATTTCCTTCAAAGTATGTAGTTAGAAATACATGCAATATGCCGTTATCATACACAGGACATGTATGTGATTTGTACAAAACATAACAACAAACCTTTCTAAAAACTGACGGAACGATGTATTTAAGACAACTAAACTTTTCATTTTCAAAACAAGGCACGGGCCCTATTTCATGTTTACAGGTCACGTGACTCAACTATCAGTCGAAGGCTTCGATGGAGAAAAGCTTTTACATCGAAAATTTCTGTTCTTTCTTATTTATTCTTGCTCCCTAAATTGATTTATCATTCGTGTATGTCGAAATGTTAAATGTTTTTGAATACTTTTTAGAAATATTGGTGTTCTTACCTCCGTATGTGGTTTCCTGTCTATGACAAGCGTGTAGACAAACACGATTTTATGTATATACAAAGTATATCCTATGTAAAATATTTTTAATCAACTTATTTATAAAAGATCGTTCTTTCTATCGCAAAAATAGTCAATTTCAATCGATCAAAAATCGTATCCATGCCCCTTTAATACACCGTAAAAAGAATATTGAATATTACGTGTGTTCTAAAGACAAATACACGTGGTTCTTGCGTAGTCGTGGTTCTTGAGGTACAGGTGCCTATTACAAATTAAACTTGTTTAGATGCTTAATATAAGCATTAGTACACATCCTTTGCATACAGAACAATCGCGTTGAGAAAGTTTTTGCTTGTTTGTTATTATACGCCCCATTCAAGAATTTCTCATTCATTTAGAGACGTCACCAGCATTTAGGGAAGGTTGTAATATAATGTGTTCATCACGCCTACATATACAATATGTAAATATGAATATGATTAAGCGTGTGCAGTGTGTTCCTAAATTGATTACGTGAATGTGTCATTGACTGGACGGTCATTTGGAAAGGCCAATTGTTTAATCAGGTGACTCAATCATATTCGCCTCATTCCGATCCCGCATTTCGGATATACGTCAAGGCCTAGTCCTTGTGAATGAATCAGTTTACCCAAACAACCGGCTATCTCCACCGATCGAGTACACGAATTATCAACTGCGCCTCTTCAGAGTAAATTGCAAACTCGAATAACATATCTCTTGAAGCCCATGATAAATACACCATTTGTTTCCCAAAGGTCGGCAAGAGGGGCAATGAGTTCAACTACATTGGCCTACAAACAGACCTAACAAAGATAAAAGAAGTGCTGGGTGCTTAGAGATGGTCATTTTGTTGTCATTGTCGTTAAAAGATGTCGATAGAAAAAATAATCGTTTTCCAAATTCTTATCCATTTTACTCAGTGTGTTACTCGACGTCAAGGTAATAATGTACTGCAAATCAAACAAAAATCATTTCGACTTGAGGAATATGTAAATCAAAATTAAATTATTCCCTCGTGAAGAATATGAGTAAAAGTGAACATTATTCCTTTATTTCTCAGTGTGGGACGAAGTTCGCCTCGTTAGTCGATCTCCGACAGCAGGGATAGTGGAACTAAAGCAGAGTGACGGATCTTGGAACAAAGTTTGTGCTGATGAGTTCTGGACAACACAGGTCGCCGAAGTAATATGCCATCATTTAGGATTCAGCAGCGTAGTAAAGCCCAGGGCCAGGGTGAGGCCATTTTACTGTGATTGTAAAGTAAATGCATATACTGTAGTAATAGATACTTTCAATGAGGGTTCATAAGTTATCTACTTTTGTAGAGAATACAAAGGAAAGGTGGAAGTTTCTCGAGGCTGCAATGTAAAGGCTCCGAGGATAATATTGAGCAATGTAACTCTACCACAGGTACATGTCATTACAACAAATATTTAATGTCTCTCATTGCAAGGTACAGACAATGGCTAAACTATAACAATGTCTCTCTATGACAGGTATAGATGATAGCTAAACAATAGCAATGTCTCTTTGTGATAGGTACAGATGATAGCTAAACAATAGTAATGTCTCTTTGTGATAGGTACAGGTGATAGCTAAACAATAGCAATGTCTCTTTGTGATAGGTACAGGTGATAGCTAAACAATAGCAATGTCTCATTGTGATAGGTACAGATAATATCTAAAATGTAGTATTGTACATTTTGTATCTATGTGACAGGTACAGATAATATCTAAGATATAGCAATGTCTCTCATTGAAAGGTACAGGTACTAGCAATAGCTAATGTATAGCAATGTCTATCATTGAAAGGTACAGGTACTAGCAATAGCTAATATATAGCAATGTCTCTCTGTGACAGGTACAGATAATAGCTAATGTATAATAATGTATCTGTGACAGGTATAGATAATACACTGTAGCTGTAATGTAGTATTGACTCTCTATGTACCACCAGTGACTGATAATTCTGCATGCTGGCGATTGAACATTAAGATATGTTAAATTTACTTTTCAGTAAGAAGCTGCAGAACGAACAAAGAAGCGGCTGTAATATGCAGTAGACCAAGAGAAATTACTGGTCGTACGTATTCAAATTTGAAATAAAATTCTAGGCAAAACGCAATCGAAAAAAAGTGTTAATTATTCTACTATTCGTAGTCAATACATGTCTGAGAACTGATGTCTTGCTTTGCAGAACCAGTCAGGTGTTCGGACCGGCAATACCTGTGTAAGAGGCAGAACAAATGTATCCCTAGTCGCTGGCGCTGTGATTACGTCAGTGATTGTAGTGATGGTGCGGACGAAGTTAACTGCACACGTGAGTTCAATGGATGTCTGTGTCATGGTGTACATTAAACAGCCAATGTTTCTGTATCTGAAGTGAAGTGTGGATAGCGTGTATAGATCTTGTGTACAGTCTTTTGCCCAGTTCCGGATCATGACCAGTTCCGAATAACTTTATAATTATTATTTAAAAATACTCAATTAATGAAATGATTTCTATTTTGAAAAGTAAATCACGTTAGAAACGATTACTGAGAGATTCAAAACTGTTGTAATTTACAAAACTGTTTTAATTTTTATCCAATCTAAGTTTATTACTTGTCATACTTCTTTAATACATAAGGACTTCGACATTTTGGTCACTTACACGTTTTGGAAAAAAATCACACAAGAGGGAAAAGTTGTCTGTGGCTAAAATATAACCACGTTTTTTGCACAGAACATAAATACATTTAATAGCAATATCATCAAAAAGTATTATTTCAGTGAGTGTATTATTGTAATCCAGATGCCTTACCAAAGAAACACCATCTGCTGGTCCACTTCCGGATCAGTCGTGCCAACTGCTGTCATACGCGTCATGTTGAATTTAGTTTTAAACTTTGAGCAATGTAAATGAAGTGAATTTCAATTTGAATGCTGCAATTTTGGCTATGCCTAAATGTGAAGCTTTGAATACTGCTCAACATATTTAAAAGTCAAAAATGTAAAGATTAATCCAAACTGGTGTCTGATTTCTATATATTTCTACAGAAACTAGGTAAAGTTTGGAACCGACTGAATGTCGGGTCGGATCAGTCAATGTTCGAACCAATAGGCAGTGTGTTTCGGAACTAACCTTTGAACTTGGTTATGGAAAATGCAAAGACCTGTGACATTTACAAAGATCTTCATATGATTCAATTTATTTTTCATTAGAGTAACTTCTGATCTTCTCACAAAAAGATTGAAACCTATATTATCTTTGTCGATTATACCGCCAGCAATCGTTAATGAAAATGTGACCCGGAACTGGGCAAAAAAGACTCTACATCCCCAACCCTACAACCTAATGGAAATATTTATATGTACATGTAATAATGTAGAACCGATTTTCTCTCTCCAAAATATGTGATTTCCCTGCCGATCACCTTCATAAGTCATTCTGAATACCGTAGTCAGTTTTTACTTTCTGTAAGCTTTAAAGATGACCAATTTTGAAGACTATCATTCAATGACCTGTAGTAACACTTTATACAATGTAGGCCCTAATAACCTTTAAAGTAAAATGGACAATCTTACTTACAAAATTTTGAAGCATGCATAAATTAATGTATGTTTTTGCTATAGGTCTAAAAGAATATGACAAAAACTCTTCTCTCTCTCTCTCTCTCTCTCTCTCTCTCTCTCTCTCTCTCTCTCATCTCGATACATACATATTATGTATATCTAGGCTAAAACTGTTTTTGTGAATTTTTCTCTCTCAGTTTTTTAAATTTAGTAATACGACGGTATCAAAATATTTACAATAATTGAATATATATTTTGATATCAAAACAATCTATCTTAAAATGCGTGCTACAGAAATTATCTAAACGTCCAGTTAAGGGTAAGAGAAATGCCGTACGACTGACAACACGAAAAAAATAAAAAATAAGGAACAGCATTAAGTCCCGTCTTCCACAACATCTTTCGTTGCTCTCTATAATCAATATTATATATATATATATATATATATATATATATATATATATATATATACAGTCACGACATATTCCATATTTACAGCCACGACAAATATTCCGATGATTTCCAATTATCTCCGTCTTCTGAACGTTGCCGGTAAGAGAAATGAGGGAATCTTGCAGTTGAACTTTGCGAACCAGTGGGGGACTATATGCGATGACGGGTTTGACATTGTGGCTGCCAACATTGCTTGTAAACAACTCGGCTTTCCGTGAGTAGCATATCCCAATACATCAATATCATGTCCTCATAGTTCAAACGAAAGTAATTAATTGTTTGAGAGGATCCTCAGGTAAGAGGATATTGTTAGCTAATATACTAATATTATGAGTTCGGTATTTTTTTTTTAGCACCAACGATTGTAAAGTTATCCGAAGAAATTTTCGGACAAGATATATATAGAAATGTTCAATTTATCAATTAAGTTTAGTTTGAAGGAAAGTTACACCTATAAGATATTGAAACTGGCGAAACTTACACTTGCATTGCCTTTGTAGTCCATCGTATTTTCTTCTCTTTGTGTATAGTTATGGTGCTGAACAAGTAAAAAACTTTGGTCGAGGGACGGGGCAAATTTGGATCGACGAAATAAGTTGTCTGGGAAACGAGAAATCAATATTGGAATGCAGAAGAAATAAGTGAGTTATTCCTTAAATTAATCGTAATTACTGGTTAGGAATGTAGATTGGTGTTAAAATATCTTTAAAATATGTGAAATCTAAATGAAACTAAATGTAAGATTTGATACCGAGATAGATACATGTATGTCCAAGGGAAAACCAGTTTAAGCTAGTTGATCTGATTATAGATTCGTTTGACCGTATTTTGGACACATTTTTTATAGCATGTAAACATTTCTTATTGTTGGGTAATAACACTGTTCAATGCCCTCCTTGATTGATTATAAACTTTCGTGTATCCCCGCACTTTAGCTTTGCCGCCCATGACTGCACGCACGCTGAGGATGTGGGCCTCATATGTAAAACATCACCAAATCCACAAGGTATTTATCCAGCTTTTTCTTGTGTTATACCGGTATATTACGTTTTTCTCGGTTCTAGATTTTACTCCTGTTTTTTTTTTTAAAGTAGAAAAACAAAATTGTAAATATACCCTCGGATATTCGTGGTTATACAGGTTGTGGTATACCGAAAGCCCAGTCCAAGAACCCCCGAATTGTTGGGGGACACGCCTCCTCTCGCGGAAAATGGCCGTGGCTGGCCAGCATATTCCTCCACATTCCCCCAATGAGCCAGCAACAATTCTGTGCCGGAAGTTTGGTAAACGACGAGTGGATTCTTACCGCAGCTCACTGCTTTGATAGGTATATACTGACTGTACATGAAGAGTGTCAATATGTGTACTTTTTGCTGATTAAAGGTTACTGTGCTATAGTAAAAAAAAAAATGATACAGGTCGAAAAAATGAAAGAAAACGAACAAAACAATTATTGCTACCGCTAGGATTAGAACAAATTCATACAAAAGATAGATGGGATATGACCATGCATTTTTTGTGTGGTTAGAGTGGTCTCCTCTTGGATATAATCCTCTTATATCATTTAAAAAACTTGCTATTAATTTAAGATATTTGTTGTTTCAATGCATGGTTTCATTCTAATGTAATACAGCATTTTTAGATCCAGTTATACATGTATCTGTGAAATTCATAATTTTCTGATTTATTTAAGAAATTTATTTTTCATATCTACATTCTACTCCTGTTCATAATTTGGGTTAAGATACTTTTGATAATCGTGTAAGAATGTGGCTTATTTGTTGTTGTACGTCCCTTCGAGAATCCTTCTCTCGTATCGAAATGCTACTGGTTGTCGGTGATTCGCTACACATTTAGACCTGTACATGATGCTCGGACTGTAGCAATGCTACTGGTTGTCGGTGATTCGCTACACATTTAGACCTGTACATGATGCTCGGACTGTAGAAATGCTACTGGTTGTCGGTGATTCGCTACACATTTAGACCTGTACATGATGTTCGGACTGTAGAAATGCTACTGGTTGTCGGTGATTCGCTACACATTTAGACCTGTACATGATGCTCGGACTGTAGCAATGCTACTGGTTGTCGGTGATTCGCTACACATTTAGACCTGTACATGATGTTCGGACTGTAGAAATGCTACTGGTTGTCGGTGATTCGCTACACATTTAGACCTGTACATGATGCTCGGACTGTAGCAATGAGGGTTATTTATCGTGTCGATGCCTGTCATGACCTCAGCTCTTTTAAGGTCGTGACTCTTACCTCTAATTGACTATCATTTGGAGTACGTCTTAGGTTTAGCGGGACTCGAACCCAAGACTTCCCAATCACAAAGGGAACGCTCTAACCGCTGATCCACCGCGGCAGCGAAGGGATCTGTCATTTTATGATTACAATCAACTAGCGGAAAGAAAATTTCAACTTGACATTTCCAATCATCATGACTTTTTAAACGCCTCCAAAACTGATGTTTGGCATTTGAAACAACGTGGAGTAGGTAAGACCAGACACAGACAAGATAAATTTAGACCATCATTCATAGACATTCAATTTTGAACGTCTGAAGGATTGCGGTCATTTTGACGAAGCTAAAAGACATTCAAGGCATTCATTGTGGGATAAAAATATTATCATGACCATCGTCTTTTGTAAGAGACAATGTACCGTAATGTAGGATTATGAAATTTGTTTTGCAGTGTATGTATAAAGTGACAAGAAAAGCCAAAGCCATTTCGATTTTAACTTGTCTTACTATGAATTCAACCAAGCGCCTATTGTCAAATGTACTCTAATTAGTTAGTATTTGGTTGGTTTTACATTGAGTACCATTATTTTTCATAAAGATTTTATATGATTAGTATCATACAGTTATTTTTTCTATTTTGATGGGGAACATTTTGGACAACTTTGATATACTTTTTATTTCAAAACAAAACATAACAAAAACCATAACACCCCCCCCCCCCCCAAAAAAAACCCCCAAAAACCTCAACTCAATTTTACAGACGCCGATTCCTTATTTCATGATATATTCCCCCGTCGATGTAAATTTGCAATCTGTACAAGAATAATACACATGAGAAATTTATAAGTAACTGTCATTTTCTAGAACAACTGACAAGAGAGAGGTACGCATTCAATTAGGGGAGTACAATCTTCTTCGTCGTGATCCTTCCGAACAAACTTTCAATGTATCCGAGCTGTTTATCCACCCATTGTATACCAGGGCGGCTCACGACTTTGACATTGCGCTGATAAAGCTAAACAGGCCGGCCGACACCTCTACGGATTACGTCAATAACATCTGTTTGCCTCTGGCTTCCGAAGGACCTTTCCAAGATGATTACTGTTTTGTAGCAGGGTGGGGAAACACAGGTAAAAAAAGAAAAGAAAAGAAGCTTGTATTACTTTTTTTGTAAAACATCTTAAGTTATGAGAAGTGTATAAACGCACGATCGATAATTTAAGCATCATTGTTCAGTGCTTGTAAATCCAATTTTCATTTCTTTAATGTGATATTTTCAAGATATTTCAAAGGTATTGATTTTAAAATTTAGTTAAATTGGAGGAAAACTGAACGGGTTTCCGTCAAAGTATTTTTCTGAAGTTATTGGAAAGAAAGGATTTTCATTTGACATTCATAATAGGCTCCACAGGTACAACAAAGGCCACGATTTTACAGGAGGCAAAGATGCCATTACTGAACAATACTATTTGTAAGACAATTTACAGTCAAGTCACGGACAACATGATGTGTGGGGGATATGTGTTCGGCGGAATAGACACGTGTCAGGTATGTGGATTTTTGAAGAAGAAACAAAAGGACAAAACGTTTCTGGCAAATTACAGTTCTGCTCAATACTATGTGTCAAATATAATCCATATGTAATTATAATTGGAGGAATTTAATAAATTATGCAAACAAAATAACTACATTAGAAGTCTTATGGATTTATATACGCAATTCTTCGTCAGTTTTCACAGAATGGCGCTTTCTATTTCACCGTATTTACACGTACAACACATTTTCATCAATATTACTCTTTGCTCCACCTGTTAGAATCTGTATTTGTAGGGTGATTCCGGTGGGCCGTTAAGCTGTCAAAGAAATGGTCGTTGGGAAGTAGGCGGTGTTATCTCGTGGGGCAATGGATGTGCCCAGATCATGAAACCGGGTGTGTACACAAGAACCAAGCCCTATTTACAGTGGATAACAGACACCATGTTAGGAAAAACAGCGCCCTCTACCCCTGCTGCTCCAAAACTCCACATTAATAGCTTATTTGGTCGATAAACATCCATAACAATGTACTCGCATCACACATTGTTGTTTACATCGTTTTGTATTAAAAACGCATGTTTCGTGACAAAAGAATCTCAACATTTATAATTTTTTCTTCATATAAAATGATTTATTTATTGATATTGTATTTATTATTTCATTAAATGTACTGTATTTTTGAGGATTTGTAATGTTTATTTAACATGTAATATACAAAAGTACATAAACGTCTATGAACGCTGTAAACTGTGGCAAATTCTCGACCCTGTCAATGATAGAAGTTAAAAAGTAACAAAAAAGAAAACAAAATGTGATGGCGGATGAGTATCTTCAAAAGACACCAAACCCGTTTCACAGTCCAGTTTGTAAGTCACCAACAAAAGCACCAAATTCCATACGAGAAATCACGAACTATCCCCCCCCCCCCCCCCCCCCCAAGGCCTTACTCCAGGCAATGCCACAATTTTGTATATCGAAATAACTACATGTAGTATTCATCCAAAGACTTGGATTCCAGAATGTTATTGGACATAGTAAATATTGGTGTAAACCCCAATCGAACTTTAGTAGATATTGGACATTTATTGCGTGCACTTGCATTGTATTTTCAAATTAACACAAGTCATTCAGAACGAACGGAAAATGAAAACAATTGAGGTTGATTAAACTAAGATTCTAGATACATGAATTTCATTTTTGGAAATACAGGAGGGTTTGAATTCTCTTTAAGCCCGCATACATCATGAAGCATATCGGCACTTGATGAAAAGAAACGTTGAAGTTCATACCTTCATACATGTTCAAAAATGATT
>NC_079167.1:15243984-15268984 GCF_947568905.1 Ostrea edulis | reverse complement strand
CTAGTGTCGTTGCTATAAAATATACAGCTTCTGTCTTATGGGTGTCAAAATGGGTAAAATAAAACGTCTGTGCAAAATGAACAATAAATAACAAAATGAAATAAAACAGATTCAAATACAAATTGAATGGTCATCTTTGCAATAGGAATGGTCAACATTGCCAAACGGATGGATACCGATGTAAAATAGCAAAACGGAACAGACATTCTACGAATCAATTAAGTGATGTGTAAGTCATCATTCCTTTGAGTATCCAGACAATTCGAAACAAGTACGGGTTAAGTGACAATTCGGACCAAAATTTAACTATCCCAATTTGGTCACAATGACCACTGATTCAGAAAATAGGTCAGCTGCAGCATTCAAAGCCTAACTGCACATTTACAGGCTAACCGTTCATTGTGGGTGTCTGGTTAACTGCACATTTACAGACTAACCGTTCATTGTGGGTGTCTGGTTAACTGCACATTTACAGGCTAACCGTTCATTGTGGGTGTCTGGTTAACTGCACATTTACAGGCTAACCGTTCATTGTGGGTGTCTGGTTAACTGCACATTTACAGGCTAACCGTTCATTGTGGGTGTCTGGTTAACTGCACATTTACAGGCTAACCGTTCATTGTGGGTGTCTGGTTAACTGCACATTTACAGGCTAACCGTTCATTGTGGGTGTCTGGGTAGCGTAATCATTAACACACTCGCTTCTCACCACTGCAAACCGAATTTGATTGGAACTGAGTTCGATCCTCGGGATTGGCAGTGTTTGCATGAAAGGGTGGTGTGGTCGCCCACTCGGACACGTGAATTCGTTCGAGTGTTTCAGTTTCCTCTTGCATCAATAACCACTTCGCGCAGGTATCCGAGCCGATGAGAACACCATTATAAGTTGTAGAACTTGTTAGTTAATCGTCGTTAAATAAACAGAAGGACGAACATGTGACTTTTTGTGTACATCAATACATTACTAAGAAAATGCAGATATGAGCTAGTTCAAATCTTCAAAAGTACCATTGAGCGCGTGCTGATTGAAATTCTAGGAAACAAACTTATTGACGTACTTATAAGTAAGTGTGTGTTTACTGAAATAACAAAACCAATGTAATTTCTTTTCCATGAAAAGAACACAATACATCTCAAAAAGAATTATTTTGTTTTGAAAAAAAATATTTTTGGATAGAGACCTATTCATCTAAATCTTTATAAATATTTTATCATATGCTGACACGTTTTTGTCGGTCATCATCGTACCAGATTACATTTTTGACGTCATTCTATTTCCACAAGACACAGGTGACACCTTGAATGATGGTCAAAATCGCTCTATATAAACAACTTACGAATCGGATCATGTATTGTATATGTTATGTTGAATCCAATATCATTCTCGCTTTCGTCACTGTGTAATTTAAGGTAAAGGTCCGTGGTGGTGGAGGTCACTTTTTGTGGGTAATTAATTCCACAGTACTTTCCAATGAGCGGGGAACTGGCAAGCGGTCCATCTAGCACCTGCAGGTTATCATATTGACAGGTGCGATCTCTTTCCAAGTAAAATGACTGCAATAATAAAGGAGGCAAGTTATAATGTAGTAACCCAGTAAGACTTAATCGAAACAGAAATTTTTGGATATAAACTCTTGAGGCTGTGAGTTCTTACATTAAATTGGAGGGTTATGACTTTATCTGCTGGCGCTTTGATATGCCATCTACAGTTGATATTATCGGGATAGTTAATTCCCAAAGTAAACCCCTCGGAATAGATTATGCCTGTGGTACTATTGAGGACAACTGGTGTACTTCCATGACAGGCGTGGTCCGTGGTGAAAGTTTGTGTTGATACTAATGAAAGCAGA
Source organism: Ostrea edulis (assembly GCF_947568905.1). Taxonomy (NCBI): domain Eukaryota; kingdom Metazoa; phylum Mollusca; class Bivalvia; order Ostreida; family Ostreidae; genus Ostrea; species Ostrea edulis. The sequence continues at coordinate 15,267,134 of NC_079167.1, read as the reverse complement.
ACAACGCGTGTTTAATAGTTCCAGTCCAATTCCAGAATATAAACTTTAATTTTGAATTTAGGGTTATATCGAATCTAAATTACTCAAGCTGATGTTTCGCTACTTTTAAAAAAGCATTTTTACCATTGACTTTCACAGCAGTATACGTGGCTCTGAAGCCTACGTCTTGGGTTGTCCCATCAGAAACAAAGCTGACAAACATGGCGTTTGTCTTGGATACAACTGGGGCGGGGCGTGTGTTTCCGCAATTTTTAGCGATCATTCTTCCTGTTGAAGATTGTCCATCGAACACAGTTACAGAATCAAATGGGCACGATCGACCACTCTCGACGCCAAACTGTGTATATGCCAAGTGTACGACGTAACCAAAAGGCACAAAAAATCGCCATACACATCTGGAGTTTGGCGGATACTGGAGTCCGACACCGAAGTTCGGAGAGGAAATGGTTCCAGCGGTCATGCTATCGTTGATGTAGATGTCTCTGGTGCAATTCATCCCGGACGGTGCCGGTGTGGTGTGAGAATCTCCGGGGATCAATACAGATTCTACAGTAAGATCACATGACTATGTGTATTAGATCGTGGATTGTATGAGTACGATTACATGTACAGTACAGTGTACTTGTAAAATCAAAGAAATCAGGTCATAGGAACATGCATGGGGTAAACATGGAACCGTCCCCTAGTCATCTTCACAAGTCAAGGGTTATGGATTCGTTACATCGCACTAATCCTTGACATCAGTGACTATCAAAAAGTTGGGCTCCTACTGATTGTTTCCACAATGAAGAGTGGGAACCATTCTATTCATAACAACGCGAAGCGAGATACTCAAATAAAACCACGTGTATTGATACCTACAATTATGGCTATTTCAATCGTTTAAGCAATATTGTCTTAAGCAAAAAGGTTTCCAAACTTGATCTGCTATCAATAAATATAATTAGTGGTGTAAATATTACAATTGCGCGTGTTGTATGAGATCGCGTCATTTGTATCCATGTACACCATAACAAGATGCAGTGATTTCATTGGATGTTTTATTTATAGTGGATTGCGTAATGGTCTTTTATATAACGACTGATTAAGCGGTGGCAACTTAACAAAAATACATGGTAATTGTGTATAGCGACTTTTATGTGGACCACTTCAACGTGAGCGATAACATGGATGCCGTGTTGTTTATAAGCATTCAACGCCATAAACTGACTCGGAGATAACTAACTCAAGTTTGGGATAAAACAAAAAAGTAAACCGGTCTTAATTTAAAACCAGTTTAAAACTGGGGAAACGAATGGAAAGTTTACCTGTTCAAAACTAAAACTAGTTATCTTGCCAAGAACACTCCAAACGAACGTTTAATGCAATTTAAGGAACTTAAGATCTTCCCTTCAAAATCTATTGAACCCCTCTCCTCACCTAAATCTCACATTAGTGCCCCTTCAATTTCAAAATTTACCATGTACATGTAATTCCACGATTACGTTGTACATGTATCACATCCATGTGTATAAAAAAATCACTATAACTTTCAATCGGCTCTTCAAATAAAACAACTGAAGTAGAATTCTTATACTGATTACGGTACATACCAGTGCTATGTGAGTGTTTTATTCTTACCATTTGTTGCTGACCAGTGTATGAGAAACCCTAGTTCCTCGTTGCTGCCATCACTGATAAAATTCACAACGACGTGATTACTGGACAAAACCATTGTGTCAGGGTGACTTGAACCACAGTACCTTCCTTTAACAAAACGACGAATCCAAAAGTACGCAAATAAAAAAGTGGTATGCAAGGTGAAATGTAGAAAAAATCATACATACACAACCCCTCAACCCCCCCCCCCCAAAAAAAAAACCCAGACGGATACTTACCGATTAGATTGTTTTGGTTTCCATTATAGATCGTGACTCTATCATAATTGCAGTTCTCACTGTCTTCTATTCCAAACTTGTCCGCGAAAATCAGTTTGATATGCTAAATAAATCGAAATGAATCTCATTTTTTTTTCTCATGAAACCACGCGTAACTATACAGAAAAGGGGGGGGGGGGGTGGGGGTGGAAGGCATTGTAACTCACCATGCCGGTTGGGACGTTGATCTCCCATCGACAATTCATGTTCATATCATATTGTGATGGATAATTTAGACTATGGAAACTTCCCAGCATGCCAGTCTGTCTGCTTGGACTTCCGCATCCGGACGAGAGAGCTGGTGGAATGGTAGATACAGTTGAAATTCCACAATTTTGCTCATCACTACTATCTCCACAATCATTGTCACCGTCACATCGCCATCTTTGAGGAATACACGTGTGGTCTGGGCACGAAAACTCATCTGTCTGGCACAGACCTAAGTTTGATATATTTACATCTTAACAAGATGATCTCTAGACATCTTACGAAAACTAAGTTTGTTATTTATAAATAAAGATACGTATTTAGGAGTTGGCAGTGGACCACGTGTCGACTACCGAAACATTAGAACAAATCAACAGGTCTCAATTCTCTGATCTAAAGTATTTCTATGTCGTTTTATTTATTTTTTTTACATACTTTTCTGCTTTTTTCTAAATACGCATTTAGTTGTTATACTGCATCATCAAACTTAAAGAAGTCCTTGAAACCATAAAGACAATAATCACTAAAATAATATTGGCTTCACCCTGAAACCAAACGCTTACCCCCTAGGATCATCAAAGTTGCAATTTTGATAAAGAACTGCTACTCCTTCTAAACATGTTTTGTGCATATACCATATATATACAGAGTTTGGCCCCGCCCTGGAGTCAGAACCTCTACCCCGGGGAACATGAAATTTACAATTTTGGTAGAGGCCTTCCTGCTCTATATCGCTATGCATTTAGTTTTTCTTAAAGATATGCAGTTGTAAAGAAGAGTTTTGAAAATTGGTTTAAATTTGGGCAGTTTTTGCCCCGCCCCTAAGGCCCCGGGGGTACAGGTGTCCTGAAATTTACAATTTATGTGTTCCTTGTCTTAAAGATGCTTCATATCAAATTTGAAAGGAATTGGAATGGCAGTTATCATGATTGAAGTTAAAAATGTACTAGTCTTAATGGAAACAATAGGCGTGGCTTGCGACCAGGGCCGTAAGTAGGGTTCTAAATCAGGGGAGGCAGGGGATTGGGGGCCGCCGATTGACTTTACGACTGAAAATGACACTTTTTAAATCCCAATTTATCATGTTTGTGTTTCATTTGTACTATGTAAAGAATCGTAATATGGTGTCAAAGACAAAGGTGCTTGTCTTCATTTTAAACATATATCCTATAATATAACATTTATATAATTTTATTTTCTTTTTTGCCAAAAAATCAGACGAGGCAGTTGCCTCGTCTGCCTCATCGGCAGTTACGGCCCTGGCGACGATGGCGACAGGCGTATGAAAATGTTACCACCTGTTTTTGTTGTTCGATTAAATGTTCTCACTGTACGTAACATGGTTGTAAATGTGTATATTATTGACTCACAACGCGCTGTACTTCAGATGTTGTTGTATGTACAATGTGTAAACAATACAATGTGGTTGTGTTGTTTTGATTACTGAAGGCGATGGCAGTCCCCGGCATTTAAACAGCATGTTTTGGTTTTTTACTTTTTCCTACCATGCTTGCGATGGTAATTTCCCCAATAATGAACAAAAAAACCCACATCATTGTTTAAAGAATGAAAGGTTGATGTGCCATCATACATGTATCAGAATCGACGACGGCAGCAGAAATACGAATGAATTTACGAGTATTTTCGATGTTCTTTGCATGCATTTCTTACCAGAGGAAATTGGATGAACCGTGCCTGATCCAGAAAACGTAGGGGTGGTAATGCACGTGGCTTCATCGCTTCCGTCACCACAATCGTTATCGCCATCACACAACCATGAGTAGTCCACGCACTTGTGGTTCTGACATTGGAAATCTTGACCACCACAGCTATCTATGAAAATCGACCTGCTATTCACTAAATGATTATACCAAGGAAAATAAAAAGTTCAGAATTTTACCAAATTCATCAAGAAATGTGGATTGAACTTATAGCACTATAGATAAAACCTTCTGATAAATAAAACCATCCATGCTCATCGAGGCTGGAGGATAGAAAGCACACAATTCTTAGTAGAAAATAATATCCTGTTACAAAGATTTGGGAAACCACTGCATCCACTTGCACTATTTGACATACATGTACTAGAAATAATTTGTTGATATCAGAAAGACTTTGGACCTCGACTGAAGGTCCATACCGGTCCCATGTATCATAATTACTTTCTATCATGTCGAACTATTATTTGCCTCTTACCAGATCGCTGGACAAATCTGTAAGATAGCTCGAACCCTCTGAACACATCGCTGTCGTCCGTTATGAATTCTAGGAACATGTTTTGTCCGGATGAAACAAGATTTAGATGTCTCTGTCCGCAAAAACTTCCCATTAGCTTTGCCCCCGTATTCGACCCATCATATACATTCAAATAGTCGTAACTGCACCTGAAATGTCATATAAAGCAGTTATTCCATGCTTGAAAGTGCAGATCAACTGATTCAGTTTCGAGCAATGTAACTGCCGTTGCACGCAGATATCGCTATCTTTAAACACCCAATATCAAGCGAAACGACATTGTACGCATTACTTCAATTGTTCACACTAACTCTTCAAGCCTGAACTTTGTTCTCTTTCACTGATCATCATTTTTTGTTTATTCTTGATCACGGTTGAACTGGTTATGCTGTATGGTTGTGAAGCATATGACAAATATCTTACTGAAAATATCTTTAGTTTTCATAGGATTAACTCCACCCCCACCCCACCCCCCCACCCCCAAAAAGAGAATTTAAGACAAGCATTTACATTATCATGCATTGTGTATAAATGGAAACAAATAGTACACATCTCTCTTCTGGGAAATTATGCACCTTTGTACTGTTTGAAATATTTGTTCGTATGTGAATAATACGAGTAACTAAACATCAAAAAAGGTATTCTAAAAAAAACAACGTTGTTTACGTCTGCACATCCTTTCCACATTAAAAAAAGGTCAAGGTTGTTGGTTCTTTGTTTTACGTCCCGTCGAGAATTATTTACTCATACTGAGACCACAAATTTAGACCTACATTGTATGCTTAGCGCTCAGGGCTGTAGCAGTGAGAGTTCTTTATCGTGTCAGCAACTGCCGCAACACGTAACCTCCGTCATTAATGTCATATTCGAAAGACTGCTGATTCTCACTTGTAATTCAATGCTAAGCGTTTGGCGAGGGAACAGTCACTACTTATATTTACGTCTTATGATTGACACAATCGGGGCTCGAACTCTTGACCTCCCGATTAAGAAACGAACACTCTACACCTAAGCTACCGCAACCGGTTCATATATTTTGATACATATATTTTAAAAATATTCTTCCCCTAAAAGAACAAGTTGAACGACAAGGTAGTACGTGTTCCAGTGAGAACGTGTTCAAGGTTCGTGTTCTAGTGAGAACATGTTCAAAGTTCGTGTTCCAGTGAGAACATGTTCAAGATTCTTGTTCTAGTGAGAACATGTTCAAAGTTCGTGTTCCAGTGAGAACGTGTTCAAGGTTCGTGTTCCAGTGAGATGTTCCATTGCATGTTCCAGTAAGATACAAGTACGTTTTGTTTTTTAAATGTGTTTCTAATGACATAAGTGATACCCACGACGTTATCTTCAATTTTTCACTTTACATCACAGGCACTTGTTTCTGTAAAACACTTACGACCTCTGTATACTTTTAATAAAAGTATACAGAGGTCGTTTAGTACAAGTTTTTTACAGAAACAAGTGCCTGTGCTTTACATACTTTTGATAGATCTATACAAAATAGTTGCAGCCGAATTTTAAATTTGCGTCTATAAGGTTTCTTGTATAACGTATCTATAAAACATTAGAGGTTACACTTGATCCAACGTTTATTTGTACTTCGTATATCTGTCCTGGTCATCCAAAGATTAAATGAACAATGTCAAAGTCTTTTGGGGTATATTCATAACACTGTTCAGGTCATCTCTTCTCATAGAGAAAGACATGACGCAATGATGTTTCATAATTCTAGCTCACAAACCAGAAAGAGAGAGAGAGAGAGAGAGAGAGAGAGAGAGAGAGAGAGAAAGAGAGAGAGAGAGAAACTTACGAGGAATCGGGCTCTACGTTGAACCTGGTCGACGTCAGTCTGATAACCTTTCCCACTGGAGCGTGGATCCGCCACGAGCAATCCGCGTTATTTTGGTACTTCTGTGAGCCCTGGTTCTGGCTGTGTATCAGACCATTATTGGATGTCAAGTAACCATGTCCTCCACAACCGTGAGAAACCCCAGTATCTAAATAAATCATCTCAACAGTATAGTCGCGGAGGAGATTTTAGTGAATTGTCGGGTCGCATACCATACAAAGATGTAGAGAAACATCATCATTTTTTAAAAAAAATGGCCAAAACTATATATGATTCGATACATGCATAATATGCTGTACACTGTACTTTCATTAATTTTCCCCGGAAAGAAAATATGATTTTCGTAAATTCATGAAGAGATATTCTTTATCATTTTCTCTTAAATATATATTTTGTATTTCCTTAGTCATTTATTCATATTTATCAACTTAATTGAACTGTGCGACATTTTGATTTTGAAACATATTGTCGATACGAAAAGGTGAAGATAGCGAACAGTGGTCAATCTCATAATTCCTATAAGGAATACAAAATTAAGAATTTGGCCATCACGAACCCCTAGATATATCAGAGGTGGGATCAGATGCCTAGGAGGAGTAAGCATACCCTGTCAACTGGTCAAACCCACCATGAGCCCTATTTCTCACATTATCTTCAGTGTGAGATCGACTTTACCCATGTGAGAATTTTCTGTCTCACACTGCTGCGACGTCATTGATTGTGACGTCATATATTTTCTATGATTTACGTTACACAGTGAAGTAAATGTTTTTTATTATATACTTTCAATTTCATCTCTTCTTTTTTCTTTAAAAGTTTTCTTTAAAACATTCCGGCTCGCAAACATTACGTCACAATCAAATTTCTACGCCGTTAAATTTGAAATTTTTCGTGTTTTTCATCTTTTACTCAGTTAAACAGATAAAGTTATTGTTAAGAATAAAATTATTGTTAGTTTCTAAATGAAATTGAAAGTATATAATAAAATGGTTATATACTTTGTATGGGAAATATGACGACCTCCTTTTTTGTCGCGGACGGACCTCGCAAGCTCGGTCCGTTTACGCGCCAAAAATCTCAATCGTCATATTTTCCCATACAAAGTCTATAACCTATAAGTATTGTTTTCTTTTTTCAATTTGATATAGCTTTCTGGTGGACAACCTTGGGTTTGCTAGTTGTTGGGTTTTTTTTTGGGGGGGGGGGGGGGGGGTATGCTCTTTCTGCCTGTCTAATTAGTTTTTGCATTGAAGTTCAAATGAAGAATTTCATAATTTTGAATTTTCTCAAAGCTCCTCGATTAATGCACTAAACTGTGGGTAATGTGAGAAAAATAATCCTTCGTTATTTACTCGTGTGGGACTCGTATTAATGAAGGATTTTTATTAATCTCGATCAGATAAACAGTAATCCATAGTCAAATCAGGGTATAAAGAAGGTCTAACAATCGGTATGAAACACGTCAGACAGCATTTGACCCAATGACAGGTTGTATTGATGAATAAGACTGTTATAACGACCGTATGATTTGCAAAATGCTGAATTTAAATGAAACCCCTGCAGCTTGTTTTTCAGTAGCCTGCCTCGATTTGAAAACTGATCATACACTGGACAAGCTCCTGCGTATCGAATCAGTTGAGCGACCACCATACGCAGGTGATAGTGGAATATTGCTACATAAATATGGGAAGTTGACGATGAAAAAGCTGATATTATCCCGTTTGTCATAAAGTGGAGTTGTTAGTTTACCGTTAGCATCTATGCTAAAAACATATCCAAGTACGAAGGAGATGTGGACTCTGTGGTGTCTTTTATTTCGAGTTCACTAGGAATCGACACATGAATGAAAATGATCATTGTTGATAGATAAAACGTCGTCGATATGCTTCTTGAACATAGGTGAGGTCAATCTTCTTTATCAACCAAACATAGTCGAAAGTCTGCCATTATGTAATACTTATCAGTCTAACCTACTCATGATATGCTTCCTTCTTGGCACGAAGAGTAAAACGCAGGTGAAATGTTCCAGTTCTTGCCACAAAAGGTCAAATAATCTACATTTTGTATGGGTAATCAAGTCTCTCTAGATGCGATTTTTATGAAAAATTAAAACCTTGTAATGTATTTCTGAACTTTCCAGTGGTTAATTTCACGTTGAGACCTTCAGTTCAAGAACTTATTCTAACAGAGGTGATGATGACGGTAAAATTAAAATGATCGTGGAACGCAGTGAAGGTACAGGAAACACACATGAAGTATAATTAAGCCTATCATGGACTTGTCAAGGGTACTGGAATACTGTCAGAGAGAAAGGTTAGCAAGTCCAGTGAGACCAATCTATTACAACCTGGGTCGAGAATGGATTATCTAACAATTACTGAGATGGATAACCGTAAAACAGTCGACAAGAAATGATCAACACAGAAAATATGATATTCTTACCGGAATATATTACAGCGGGAAGAATCAGAAAATACAAAATCTTCAGAACATCCGCCGTCTCTGCCATGGTAAACGGTAAAGGACTGATTTATGTTCTTATCAAGATGACTGCACATGATAAGAACGTTGGTTCGACCATAATAATATATAGGAAATTCGTGACCATTTCGAAATGAGTTTATGAAGACTTGTTTCCATCCCAATTTCATTGACGCATCTGTGTTGGTACATTGACCATGTTTATCCACACCTAAAGTCAATTAAGTGCGGTCAATTCAGTGTAATCAAAACAGTCATCAAATAGAAATTTTGAGTATAAAAGAACAGTATATGGGTAATGTCAGTTTTAAAAATTGCACGTAAGTTGCAATGTCTCGACTCAAAATTTTAAGATGAAATTTAAAAATACGACGTATAAATCAAATCATTGGCCAAGAAACTATTTCGTAAGAAATTGCGAGTTAATCAATATAGACGTTTTTAAGAATCGGTGCTCTGTTTGGGAAAATACATCGCACATATTCATGTATATACAACATTTGAGTTAGTGTCAAGTCTCTAATCTATGTATTACAAATTGCAAAATTGAAATAAATGTTTAGTGGGATAAATATTACAATATTTTAGATGAAATAGAAATGGTATAAACATGCAGATTTATTGCTTTTGATACAATAATCCTTCCGTCACAAAATGTAGTTCTTTCCCAACCCTTTCTATATTTGAATTGGCACAAAAGAATCAACTGGATAAGGTTTAGTAACAAATATATGATATACTGAGGGACTTTAAAAACGTAACACTGCGTAACTTTTTGTCTTACTTATTTCATTAATTTAAAACATCATATTTCTGGTAGATAAGATTTGATAAACAAAGTTTTATATCCATCAATTTAAAATGCCATTGCTATTTCTTGAGAGGCTACAAATAATGTCAAAGGCGGAAGAGGTTGGCAAAAATTATGGTTTTGGTTAACTAATATGTCCATCATTAGTGTTTATGACGGCGCTCAAGCGACGTTCCATTGACTGACAAATGATCCAAGTGGTTCTTTATAATGATTTTTTGCCACTCTTCGAACAAAGCCCTTCCCAGTTCTTGTGGATTCTGTGGCTAAGGCTGGTGGCTGCGCACGTATGTCTACCAAGCTCGTCCCAAACGTGTTCAATCGGATTAAGGTCTAGGGACATAGCGGACCAATCAAGGACATTGATGCCATTTCTAAGAAGAAAATTCCGTGTCAATCTAGTAGTGTGTGCGCGCGCATTGTCCTGCTGAAAAACTAATATGTTGCCTTGTCTACACTGCTGCATCAATGGTGCCAACGCAGACTGCAGAACGTCGTTTATATATCGCCGAGCAGTTAAGTTTCCGTGCAAAATAAACAATGGGGCGCGGACATTTGTGTTAATCGCGCCCCAAATCATGACGCTACCTCCGCCAAATCTGTCTCGTTCAAGCACACAATTGTCCACGTAGCGTTCATGCACACGTCGGTAAATTCTGCCGTCCCCATTACTGACGTTGAATCTTGATCCCCCAGAAAACAAGACCCATGTCCAATTTTGGCGTTGATCCATGACCTTTCAATATTCGAGTCCCGTGGGGATTCGGGTCAAAATAGGTCCTCAGTACCCCTTACTTGTCGTAAGAGGCAACTAAACGGATGAGACCGCAAAAAACCGAGAACCCGTGTCACAACAGGTGTAGCACGATAAAGATCTTTCCCTGCTCGAATGTCTTAAGCGCCGATCATAGGTCTATATTTTGCAGCCCTTCACAGGCAATGGTGACGTCTTCATATGAGTAAAAATTCTCGAGAGGAAAGTTAAAACATTATACAATAAATCAATATTCGAGAAACTGTTCTACGGTAAATTGCCCTACCATGGCGTTCGGTTGTTTTCCTCGCCGTCGTCGCGGCAGCCGTGAACCTTTTCCGCAAGTGACGTTGTCTTATGAACGTATATTGACGTTGTTTTGTCACAAATGGTCGAACTGGTTATTTATTGATGACGTTGTGTCAATCGGCTTATCGTGCAAGGGTGAACGTTTAAACGTCTAGTTACTTCCCCCAACTGACGAGTGTTGCTAAACCGTGGAATGAAAATATTGTATGCAATAATATTATGAGGTCAGCATTTTGTAAAATCAAAAGGCTCATGAATAAGGGAAACAGAAATTACAGAGAGAACGGAAATCCACCGTTTCATATAATTCATACAAATGTATATGGCGTGTAAAACGTTGTATTCGATAAATATCTTATGATGTATATTGTATATTCGGTAACCTTGTGAAGTATATTCGGTAATATTGTGATGTATATTGTATTTTCGGTAATATTGTGATGTATATTCGGTGATCTTGTGATGTATATTTGATAATCTTGGGATGTATATTCAGTAACCTTGTGATGTATATTCGATAATTTCGTGATGTATATTCAATATCTTGTGATGAAACGTGAAGATAATGAACAGTGATCAATCTCATAACTCCTATAAACAATACAAAATAGAGAGTTGGGCAAACACGAACCCCTGGATATACCAGAGGTGGGATCAGGTGCCTAGGAGGAATAAGCATCCCCTGTCGACCGGTCACAACCGCCGTGAGCCCTATATCTTGATCAGGTAAACGTAGTTATCCGTAGTCAAAATCAGTGTGACAAAAACGGCCTAACAATCCGCTTGGCAAATCCAAGATACGCAACCGGCCATAAACACCACAGATATGCGTTGCCTCTCCAGAAACCAAGCTCCTGAATTATCTCGCCTTGCAAAGCCCCATTGTTCAATAGTTACGTCCCCTAATGAAATATTTTTGTCCCCCACGTTTGGTTTTACATCGCAGCTTATGTCAATTAATCGTTTTGGATTCATCAAGGTCTCTAGCCCCTGTCCATATAAAATGTTGCATTTTTCTTTCATTTTTATACCCCCCGCAACAAGTTGTGGGGGGGGGGTATACTGGAATCGGGTTGCCCGTCTGTCTGTCCGTCCGTCCGTCTGTAGACGCAATGGTTTCCGGGCTCTAAAGCATTATCCTTTCCACCTACCGTCACCATATCATATATATGGACTACCCATGGGATGAAGATGTTCCCTATCGATTTTGGAGTCAAAGGTCAAGCGCACTGGACATCGAAGTAGCAATATGGTTTCCGGGCTCTAAAGTGTTATTCTTTCCACCTACAGTCACCATATCATACATATGGACTACCCATGGGATGAAGATGTTCCCTATCGATTTTGGGGTCAAAGGTCAAGTGCACTGGACATCGAAGTAGCAATATGGTTTCCGGGCTCTAAAGCGTTATCCTTTCCACCTACAGTCACCATATCAAACATATGGACTACCCATGGGATGAAGATGTTCCCTATCGATTTTGGGGTCAAAAGGTCAAAGGTCACGCGCACTGGACATCGAAGTAGCAATATAGTTCGGTTTGTCATGCCATTTGTTTTTTACACTCAGAAAAGAGGTAGTTTATACCTATTACCAACACCCTTTGGGAGATTGGGGTAAGCGGGGGGTATTCTTAGTGAGCATTGTTCACAGTACCTCTTGTTTGTGACATTATTGTTGAAACTGGAGGGTCAGGGTTGGTTGGGGTTGTGGGGACAGTGCTGTGGTAAGCACGTGGTCGGCTGTTGTCTGCGAACTCCGTGACTGGGTTTCCAACTGTCGCTGCAGTTCCCCATATCTGTGTTTGCAGTTGATGCTCGAGTTCACGGCACTTTAGTTCAAGATCCGAAATGACCTTTGGTGTCACAGATCCCTGTTCCAGTTGTGGCTGCACGTGGTGGTTCCATGAAATCGGGTGCTCGTAATAGCGTGGAGAACGAGTCGTTCTCTCTCAATGTTTTCATTATTCCTTACATTTTGAGCCCGCATTCGGCCTACGGTTCCTGTCTGCCATTTCGTAATGTAATGCACAAATTGCTCACAATCAACAAAAAATGGGCGCATTAGCTAGTTACTTAAAAACGCTAACAAAAAATGGCAGTACTCACAGTTGTGACGTAAACCAAATACAAGCGAAACCGCAAAAGACGTACAATTTCCGGAAATATAGATTCATTCTGAATTATCATACCCAATTAGTATGAAATAAATTGCCAGAAAATTGTTGATTTCAGAATGGAAAGAATATGTTTGGGAATGGTCCGCCGAAAACGTAACCGGAATGAAAAGAGGGGGTTTGGGGTTCTACTATATAGTAGGTTTTCCGGGGGTCATCTGACTATAAAATGGGGGAAATCCTACTACATATATATAGCCACATTTCCGTAGGGTTAGATCTACTATATAGCAATTTCTCCGGGGTGGATGGGGGTGGATGGCGAAGGGGAAAGGCTAATATACAACACCAGTATCCTGCGAATACCTACATGCTTATAAAATATTGAGTGATTGTGCTCAAAACCTGGGAGCGAACTTCCTTAATAGAATGATTTTTGATATGCAATGTTCATTGTTTGCAAGTTATGATTCACGATTTTTATACCAATGCTTTACGCGATCTCTTGCACTATCTAAGCATTTGGTCTGGAACATATAAGGCACTTAATATTTATAATACATACGCACCAAGGAAATTTTCACAACTAATAATAGAAGATCAACATCGATTCTATTGGACAACACAATGGGTTTGAATTAGCCATCATCACTTTGGCAAAGTATGTAAAGGCTAAAGAAGTGGTAGTCTACTTCAATACCGAATATGCCCCCGTTAGCATTTGTTGCTGCTTGAATTCCACGATGCATAGAGTTCGTTACACGGTTTATTTGTGCCGTGGGGATGTCCTACCCACATCCAGATGTACCTGATGCAAAGCAGGTAGATTCTGTTAGAATTGGGCGTGTTCGAATGCGTCAATCAACACGTCCCACACATGCTCTTCTGGCAAGAGATTGGGACTGTATGGGGGCCAAGGTAATTGTGTTGGTAAAGATAGGTCATTGCACGATGCGCCACATCCCACTGAATTTTGTTTTGCTGAAGATTTTAAGTTATGCTGTATTTCTTTCTTTTTGAACTTCTAGAGATTTTGTATCTTTATGAAAGCTGTGTTTATTTTGAGTGAAGTAAACTAAACTGCTGGCGGACAAACAGCAGTACGACGACTTGCAAAAGAGTGTCAATGTGCCGATGAACTGTCAAATCGTCTTCAATGATGGCCAAACTGTTTTGCGGCCATTACAGATCCCGCCCCACATCATAGCTTTACTTCCACCAAACCTGTCGCATTCCATCATTCAGTTATCAGTATAACGTTCACAGCGACGTCGTAAAACTTAACTCGTCAAAGAAGAGAATACGGCGCCATCTTGCATAAGAAACATAGCTGGACTGTGACTGACATCAAGAATTATTGCAGTTGCTTTTAAACATGTTTTGTGTATCCACGTACAAACATTTGTGATATACTACCTGATATAGAGTTTTCGCAAAGTATCATACAATATACACGACCCCTGACTTGCTGGAACCAAATAGTAGCCAGAATATGTTAGTGTGATGCTGTAGTCAATATAAAGATAGATAAAAAAAAAAATCAACAAATATCAGAAGTTTGTAAATAATTACTCAAATTTTTACTTAATCTCATACCAGGTATATGTTAATACATGTATTCTAAAAAAAAAAACAAAAAAACAAAAAAACCAAGAGAAATATCAGAAGTTAATTAATAATTACTCAAAGTTTTAATTAATCTCATAACAGGTATATGATAATACATGCATTTAAAAAAAAAGCCCCTCCCCCCAGGATAAATGTTCTGTGAAGAGGTCGGTATTATAGCCACTGTCCAGAAGAATGTAAGGTAACTCTACATTTCGATTAAGAATTGCTGTAGGATTTATATGTATGCTTATACAACTATAAATGATTTGTGTTTAACATTTAAAAAAAAAAAGATCCAAAGTACATGTAGTAAAATAGTAGAATAAGAAGGCAATAATCATCTAACTTTCATAACTTTTGTGAAAAGGAAACTGAAACTATTCAACATGTGTTTGGAAGCTGTAAAGACATATTCTCTAATGAAGAAATTGGAATATGCATAGTTGCAGAATAACTTCTAAAAGGACTGGTTTTTATTGTTAAAGATATCATTTTGGATGAAGTACTTTTTACAAAAGACAATATGAATATAAACTTCATTATATTATGTATTTTTGATTGCTCATCACAATGTGAAACATCATATATTTTAGGCTTGATAAACCATCTGAAAATGAAATACAACATTGAAAAATGTACATCGATTTACAACTCTAAACTGTTATATTTTTAAAATTTAATGGAATGTGTGGAAAAACGTGTATGAACCCATTTGTAGAATATTATCAAATGCTTTGTAACCTATTTCAAGTGAAGATAACGAACAGTGATCAATCTTAAAAATCCTATAAAAATACAAAATTGAGAAAAGGGCAAACACGGACCCCCGAACATATTAGAGATAGGGTCAAGTGCCTACGATGAGTAAGAACCCCCTGTTGACCGCCCGTGAGCCCTATCTCTTGACCAGGTAAACAGAGTAATCCATAGTATAAATCAATTTCAAAGATCGGCGTAGCAATTAGTAATGAAACACATCAGATAGCATTCAACGCAGTGATAGCTTGTATTTGCAAACAAGATCATCCCAACGACCACAGAATTTGCAAAATGCTGCCTTTAAGGGAATTCTTGAAACCTCTGTAACATCAACTTATTTGTCAGTAACCTGTCTTGATTTAAAAATTTATCATACGCAGAAGATGCTCTCACGGTTGTGTTGCCCCCCCCCCCCCCCCCCCCCCCTACACACACACTGCACAAATTACAGTTACGTATGAAAAGTGTGTGACTGGGTGTGTATAGAAAATAAAATAAAAATCCACTGCATATAGTTTTGAAATCCCTCTAATATATATACATGTATATCTACACAATTTGTATTATGGAAATTACAAATAAATTAAGGGAAAAGTTTGAAGTTCTGCAGAGGCATATCAGCAAATTACCACCATGCGATATGTACGTAATTGTATTTCTCTATGATCAAAGTTTGGATCCAGGTTCTATAAAAAGAAAAGAAACATTTTGTCAATTTTGAGAATCATCAATTTATCGATATCTATTGAAATACCACTCTGCACTCTTACCCATAAGAGTCCCGTGGGGATCCGGGTTAGAATATATCCTCAGTACCCCCTTGCTTGTCGTAAGAGGCGACAAAATGGAGCGGTCCTTCGGATGAGACCACAAAAACCGAGGTCCCGTGACACAGCAGGTGTGGCACGATAAAGATCCCTCCCTGCTCAATGACCATAAGCGCAGAGCATAGGCCTAAATTTTGCAGCCCTTCACTGGCAGTGGTGACGTCTCCATAAGAGTGAAATATTCTCGAGAGAGACGTTAAACAACATACAATCAATCAATCAATCAATCTTACCCATAATAAGCTTTGTGTGATATCCCTGCGCTAACAAGTCACCATTATTAGACCGGATTTCCGCCGAGAGGAATGCCACGCGGCGACCACACTTCACCGTCTTTGCGTCTATGACGACCGTGTCTCCTACTCTTGGAGGTTTAAGGAAGCTTAAATAAGATAAACATAGTCTCTTTTTTCGGATAAAATTTTAAGAAAACAACCTCTAAACACTTTCTTGAAATATTTCGACAGTGATACCGGTCTTCTTCAGTCGTGTTTATCTGTCATAGCAACGTAACACAAGACTACATACACAAAAGTACTACACGACTAAAGAAAACCGGTAACACGGTCGAAATATTTCAAGAAAGTGTTAAGAGTTATATATATATCTAGATCGGGTGCCTCTTCCATGTTAGACCATTACTAGTGTATTTTAAAATATTATTTGGGATGTTATCTAGCTCTCTTGCGAATTAAGTCGAACCCATCAACAACCCAACCCGTATTGTAACGGGAGCCACCAAACTAGCAAGCACTTCTAAACTCTTACAGGGGGAACTGGAATGGGAATCACTGAGCTGCAGACGACGTAACCACAAAATCATTCTCTTTCATGAAAATGACCAAACAAAAAGACTTCAAGAGACCTGCATACAA
This sequence comes from Ostrea edulis, assembly GCF_947568905.1. Lineage (NCBI taxonomy): Eukaryota > Metazoa > Mollusca > Bivalvia > Ostreida > Ostreidae > Ostrea > Ostrea edulis. The sequence continues at coordinate 15,250,383 of NC_079167.1, read as the reverse complement.
TGCCGAACATCGCATTATCAAAATTCCCTCTTTCCATTTACAGTCAAACCGGAACACGCCATCCCTTCTATACAACAAAAACCTGTCAAAACTTTAAATGTTTCCATGGAGATCTCATCATTAGTCATATTCCACCATTTTTGTACTCCGGTTCTCGTAAATAGCAAGTCCTACACACTACACTGGGATTGGAATGCGGCGTTCTAAACTCTTGTCATCTCCCCCGGAAATACTGTAGATAAATCTTAATTGCTCCTGTGACAAACGTACGACAATCTCAAACTACACAGTCTCACGAAATATTGCTAAAACTGACAAAAACCTGTACGTAGGAAATCAGTATATCTTTAGTGCATTACATCAATTCATAATTTAAGCATCGATGTTCCAATACGAATATGATTTCTTCATTTCACCCCCCCCCCCACCCCCACCCCCCATTTGATTCCATTTCATATTCACTTTCCCCCTGTTGTTCAGAAAATGTATTTCATTAATGTTACCTCATCACATAATGTTACTTTTTACTTTATCACATGCATTCAATATCAAATTAGGGTGAATATCAGTTACTAAATTGTTTCCGATTCTATGTGCAAGTGTACTATACATGAACATGTACGACTGTTATTCTAAATAAATGTAGTTTACACCAAATCAAAGTGCATTTCCAGCCACTTTCTTTCAATTTTACCCCCAATTACTATTTTTCTAAAGTATAATTTTGTGCACGTCGATTACGATCAAATTGCGATAAGCTATGCCTTTTTTTTTTTATTTCGATGTTGCATTCTTTAAAATTAAAATACTTTTGAATGATGTACGCATTTCATGCATGATTTCCATTTTATACGAAATTCTGTCTGATAATAATGTAGGATAATGGAATCTCACCGTAATGTTAGTTCAATGCTGGCACTGTTTCTGTCCCGAACTTTTGTGTGAAGAGCCCACGATGTGACCGCGTCCACTAATAAGGACATCATACCCCCGTGAAGAGTCCCATTACTGTTTCTGTGTTCCTCTGTCACCTCAAACTCACACGTCATGTTGCCATCGCCACCATCCACAACGACGATCTGAAGTATTAATATAAAAGTCAGCATTTCATACACCCCCACTCCCAAATAATTCTCCTGATATGTTACTTTCGATCCACTATTTTAAAATGTTAACTGTATATATCTTGTTATGGTTTTATATAGATAATTAAATAAAATTACATTAAATGCTGTATTTAATGGCTTTGCGACTGTGTACAATGTGCATGTGTCATAAATTGTAGAATTTTATCAGAGTCTTAGTTTTATATTTCACATCCGAAAGCCGAATTACTTCGTTGCATGTAATCATGATATATTACTTAAAATTGTTTCAGTACCAAATATAATCACAAATTATTAGGCCTAGTTAAAACTGATTCAGTAACGCTGATGAATATTAAAAACTATTTTATTTTATTTTAACCTCAACTTTAGATCGTGAAAAACGGAAAGTCTATTCTAAACGATACATTATATAATTACGGGGGTCATAAATCAGATCGGAATAAGGTACAGCAGCACACCCACCTTCTGTATGATGTTTTCAAATCTTTTATCACGAAGTACTCTTCCATGAACAACCTCCTTAGCAAACCTCAGTCTTTCTTCTTTGTCAATGTCCTCTGTTGCCATTAGAGTATGGGGTTTTATTGACTAGAGTTGTCGTTCTTGTTCGATACTGTGCGCGTGTTGCACGGAACTTTTCGGGGTAAGAATTTACTAACTATGTTAAAGAAAATCACTTCATTTCTTTGTCAGTAAGTCGTCCGGGTAACTTTAGATAACATACAATGCTCCAACTGGATCTAAACTGTTATAAACCTGAGAAAGAACGTCATCCTGAAATGAGTTACCTTCAGTTTTGGGCGATTGTTTATCTACGGAAGCCGTTAAGTGTAAAATATGGATATATAGCTTCAGACTACCTTCGTAATAATTTTGAAGTCACAAATGCTTTTCGAAATAGAAATAAATTTGGAAATTTGCCCTTCTGGAAAGATATCTAGAGCATCCCGCTTTCATCATTTTCCTAAACATGAATTTATGTTTGAATAATATCTAAAGTCTATATGTCAGTCTCGGGACAACAGGGTCAAAGTGTAGGACATTATCACTTTAACGATAGAACATTCTATCTAAGGTAGTGTACATTCAGCTATAACATAAAAAACACCCTGACATTCACTGATATCAGTGATATGACATATGTTTTTAGTCTGAGAATAAAGATATTGGCTACATGACCAAAAAAGTTACACAAGCAGTTACATAACTCTGATTATGTCTACCAATTTTGGATGTAATATGACATTCAGAAAAAAAAAGTTATGACAAAGGTCTATGTATTTTTTGAATGACCCTCGTAGTTACAATACACATGATGTTGCATTTGCATTATTCAGAGAAATTTCTAATTTTGACCATGAGTGAGCCTCAGTTCACCAAAGTATCACCTAAATATTGGGAGGAAAAATGGGACAAACGAAAAATTGGTTTCCATAGATCTCATATGGATAAGTAAGTTATAGACTTTTGATTGTTTGAGATATGTAATTGAATAACTAAATGCAAAGAATGTACTTGGATAAAATTTATATGATATTGTATAAGCATGCATGTTTTTAGTTTCTGGTGAAAACTTCACATAGGAATGATGTAATGACTTTACAGTGAAATCCGTATTTTAAACATGTACTACAATGAACGTGTAATGATCTACCTGTCTTGTGAGCTGTTACTGTATTGGATTATATTCATTTGACAGGTTACTAGAGAAGCACTATGATAAACTGATCAATGGCAGACACAATATCAAGATTTTCTTTCCACTGTGTGGAAAATCTTTAGATATGAAATGGTAATGAATGAGTAATGGTTGTAAAGTCAAATGTTAATGATATTTCAAAGACCTGATAGACAGACTGAGTTTATGGAGTAGAACTCTGTGTCCGAGTGGTTAGAGCATCGCGCTCAAAATCACACGGCCTTTCACCTGTGGTCGGCGCGGGTTCGAATCCCGCTCGCACTGGTAAGTGAGAAAGTTTCCCAGTTTACTTTTGGAAGGTCAGTGGTCTCTTCCCAGGTACATTGTATCTGGGTTCTCTCTTCCACCAACAAAAACTGGGCGCCACCAGATAACTGAAAAATTGTTGAGTGTGGCGGAAAACATCAAAAACAAACAAACAAATTGAGTAGAACTGTTACCATACACAACAGAGTATGAAATTTCAAATGATTATGTTTCTGAAATGAAATTCCTTATGTTACTGGCCTCCTTCTATGTTTATTGTTTTCAGTTATTGTTTTTAAAATAATTTTCTATATATTCAGACCCTAAACCGTACTACTACACCAGAGAAACTGTGAATAAATAGTAAACGGTTAGAGAACGAGCGCTTTTGATTACCAGAACAAACACTGAATTATGGTTGAAACGGAAAAGTTCTTGACAAGAACTGAATGCTTCTTATCAAAAACGGAATAATTAAAGATAGAGAACAAACGGTTTGGGTCAAGTATGGGACGATTTTAGTCAAAATGAGAATGAAAGGTTCGGCCTCGATTTCAAATTTGATTTGAGTTTTCGTTGAGGACATATTTTTATAGCTCTGTGAAAAACCTGACGATTTCAATATGTTGACACCCTCTTTTTATACACATACACAGTACATGCACATACTTTATGGATAATCATTGTTTTATTTTGTTTACAAAGGAATGTGGAGAATGATTGTAGAAAAACTTTTCAACACTTTTTGAGTGTATTCAAATTATGCCCCCTCCCCAAGTTCAGGATTGAGCCACAATGGGATATCGAGTGTCTGACTTTCAAAACCTTAGGAACACAAAAGCCTCAGTTTTTCAAATGAATTATAATTCTTTATATCATTGACCTAATTTTTGGTAAAGAGTTCATATCATATTATCATTTTGGATCGAAGAAGTAGGCCCATGAAGGGTCAAATTCTGCCCTACCATGTAAAGCAGAGTTCAACCAAGCCATGTGCCCATGCAGATTATACTGACTGTCTGTATACAAAGTGATACAGGAATTAGTTCAGGCATTGGCATAGATTACACTGATATACAAAACAACTCTTTTATTTGTAAGATAGATAAATGACTAAAAATATCCCGAGGCCATTGGAGGTTTAATTTTTTTTTATTAAATTGACACCTTTTTAGATAAGACAGGTCATCAGTTTTGCCAAATAATTATCCGTTTAGTAATTACAGAAATATAGTAAGTTGAATACTATCATAATTTTCAACCAGTTTGAAGTAATTTTGTATATGATTTGAGTTCTTTCAACTCTGAATACTTATGTTGATCATTCATCACTTACAAAATAAAATGGGGAGCAAAAATATATGAAGTAACTTCAGATTATTGATGATTTGATAAAATTCGCCTAAAATGAGAAGGGGGTATTATTTTAATTGCTTTGTATTATTTCTTGATTTAATTAATAGTACATAATTATACAATATTTGTCTCTTAGAACAATTCCAATTTGATTAGAAATGTATTGATGTAAAGATATTTCATAAAATGATATACTAAGTATGTAATTAGTAGCCTAGTTCTTAGTGCAATAGGCTCACAATCAGAAGGTCTCTGGTTTGATTTTCGACCTAGGTGCCTTGTCAAACCTAATTCGATCGACATAGGTAGTGACTGGTCCTCCGCCAAGCACCCGGCTTAAGGAATGAAAGTCATGGGTCTTTCGGATATGTCCTGAAAAACATGGGGGTACATGTTGGCTCTAGAGAAATCACTCACTGCTACGGCTTTGAACACCATGTATAGGTCAAACTTTGTGGCACTTCACCTAAAGCTGATGAAATCTCTATATGTATTGGAGGGAGGGTTGAACATCATATTAGGAATGTTCCAACCAGGGAACATGAATGGTTCCAACAGTGCGTTTTGGTGTTGAAATGGAACAGTTCATTTGTGGTAGCAGTACACTACAGGGTCTGTGTATTTCCTTGAATGTGTGTCTACTTTATGCAAATATGTAATATACAAACTGAACTAAAATGAATTAGTCATTCTTAACTGTATTAGTTTTATACCTTGTTTTTTGTTAATTAGCTTATGGGAAGAGGGACATACTATTATCGGGGTTGAATGCGTGAGAAGTGCCCTGGAGGAGTTCTTTGAGGAACAGTCCATAAAGTACACTGTCTCAGATCTGCAAAATATTGAAGGTTCTCTATTCACTGTAAGTATATGCAATAGACTGAAATGTTTAGACTGAGTCTTATTATGATTTGATTATTTGGTTAGTCTTAAAATATTGGACAGGATGATACCTCTCAGTGTAAAAAGAGAGTTTGTTATTTGTTTTACTTTCCATCCAAAGAATTTTCATTCATAAGGATGTTACTATCCGTTGGTGAAGTACCACAAATTTTAACCTGGGCATGAACACGATTTGAGCTGAAAATTTTTAAAATTTTAGTTTTCCATTTTTAGCTCACCTGAACCGAAGGTTCAAGTGAGCTATTCTGATCACATTTTGTCCGGCGTCCGTCTGTCTGTCTGTCCGTCTGTCTGTAAACTTTTCACACTTTCGACTTCTTCTCCAGAACGACTGGACCAATTTCAACCTAACTTGGCCAAAAGCATCCTTGGGTGAAGGGCTTTCAAGTTTGTTCAAATGAAGGGCCATGTCCCTTTCAAAGAGGAGATAATCACAAAAATGCAAAAATAGGGTGGGGTCATTTAAAAATCTTCTTCTCAAGAACCACTGGGCCAGAAGAGCTGAAATTTACCTGAAAGCTTCCTGACATATTGCAGATTCAAGTTTGTTCAAATCATGGCCCCCGGTGGTAGGATGGGGCCACAAGGGGGGATCAAAGTTTTACATACAAATATATAGGGAAAAACTTTAAAAATCTTCTTCTCAAGAACCACTAAGCCAGAAAAGCTGAGATTTACATGAAAGCTTCCTGACATAATGCAAATTCAAGTTTGTTCAAATCATGGGCCCCCTGGGGTTGGATGGGGCCACAATAGGGGATCAAAGTTTTACATACAAATATATAGGAAAAATCTTTAAAAATCTTCTTCTCAAGAACCACTGAGCCAGAAAAGCTGATTTTTACATGAAAACTTTCTGACATAGTGCAGATTCAAGTTTGTTCAAATCATGGCCCCCGGGGATAAGATGGGGCCCCAAGGGGTGGATCAAAGTTTTACACACAAATATATAGGGAAAAACTTTTAAAATCTTCTTCTCAAGAACCACTAAGCCAGAAAAGCTGATTTTTACATGAAAACTTTCTGACATAGTGCAGATTCAAGTTTGTTCAAATCATGGCCCCTGGGGGTTGGATGGGGCCACAC
>NC_079167.1:15168984-15238984 GCF_947568905.1 Ostrea edulis | reverse complement strand
TTGAATTAGAACACTTTACCCGATATAGTATTGCGTTGTGTGACGACACAATTGAATGAGACGATTGAACAATTTGAATGACATGTTTGATGTAATACAACAAGAGTTTTCATTGGCCGATTACAGCCCGCCCACTTTCTCGAGCAGATTCAGTGTAGCTGGAGAACTGTAGCTCTCTAAAATTAAAAAAAAAAGCTGCGAGTTTTCGGGTCGTGTGTGGCTTTAATGAATATTTGAAGGTATGTTTGGACACAAGTATATTGTAGGAAAATATGTTAAGATTTTTTTATATTGGGTTTATGAGACAGCAACACAAGAATACACCGATATCAGGCCTCAACTGTCCACAGCTTTTTGTGACCCCTAAATGGAAGGTTTTTATAAGAGGTGGATCACCTCTTATAAAAACCTTCCATTTACGGGTCACATTCCTGTGTTGCTGTCTCATAAGCCACACACGACCCGAAAACTCGCAGCTTCAAGTGATTTCGTTTGTTGACGTAGCCATGTTAGGTAGCCGGTCAATTCGAACTCTTGCTATTGGTATCTATTCATAAAATTGGTTGTAAGTTATGTATTCGCTCTTCATTTATTATCAACACGAACGATTAATAGAAATTAAAACATTTTTTTGTACCAGTTTTTGTAAAGGTAAAATAAGCTCTTGATTAACGAAAATGCTACATAAGCTCATTAGATGGAGACCGGCCGGCGCAGCCGCCCATGACTAATGAAAGCCGCATTGCCGTGAGTTTAGCTATTTGAATAATTATCATTTAATAGGACTGGGGTGGTATATTATTTAAACTATTTAGCTAAAATATTTGTGGGGTATTAGTACACATCTAGATGCTATTGTGCCCGTATGGAAATGAACCGGGATTCGAATTGACTGGCTACCTAACATGGCTACGTCTACGAACGAAATCATCAAAAGCGGGGTCGTATGGGGCTTTAATAATTAAATATTTGAAGGTATGTTTGGACACAAGTATAGTAGGAAAATATGTTAGGAATTTTTTTGATATTAAATTTATGAGACAACAACACAAGAATACAACTTTTTCTCTTTCTTCCTTTGAAGTTTTTTTTCCATCTAGCATCTGGCCGTCATGTTTTGCAAATGCTGACTACTCCCGTATAAGGGAATTTGGGCGGACTTATACATATGGACCAATGAGAGTTTCTGTTGCATTTCGCAATTGTATTACAAACAGATTCAATTGTGTCATCACATAAAGCAATACTATATCGGCCAAAGCGTTCTAATTCAAAGGTGAATTACTTAAGTGACATGTCAGGCAGGAGTTTATTGCCATCAAAACATTTTCAGTTAGTGTATCAGGCCTCTGTAAGTGATCTTTTGGGTTGTTCGTGCGTATATACATGATAAATTGTCTGTCAGTCTGTCTGTAAACTTCACCTCTGTAACAGCTTCAGACCAAATTCCTATGAAGCATCTGTGGATTAGGAAATAGCAAAATTCATTGAGCTGTCTTCTGATGTGATGGTTTGGTTGTATACTGTTTAACGTCCTTCGAGAGAATTATTCACTCATATGGAGATGTCACCATTGCTGGTGAAGAGCTGCAAAAAGGTCTATGCTCAGCACTTACAGCCTTTGAGCAGGGAGGGATCTTTATCATGCCACACCTGCTGTGACATGGGGCCTCAGTTTTTGCAGTCTCATCCGAAGAACTACCCCATATAGTCTACTTTTATGACAAGCAAAGGGTACTGAGGACCTATTCTAACCTGGTTTCTCATGGAACTTTCTGATATGAAAATTCAATTTCTTTTTCAAATAATAGCCCTCGGGCATTAACAGATTAATGATAAAAGTTTAATAACTTACGATGAATTACAATGACAGGGGTTTCATGGTTTGCATTGGATTATAATGACAAAGTTATAATGGTTTACAACGGATTACAATGACAGAGTTACAATGGTTTACAATGGATTACAATGACAGAGGTTTAATGGTTTACAATGGATTACAATGACAAAGGTTTAATGGTTTACATTGGATTACAACAACATAGTTACAATCGTTTACAATAGATTACAATGACAGAGTTTTAATGGTTTACAATAGATTACGATGATAGTGTTTTAAGGGTTTACACTGGATTACAATGACAAAGGTTTAATGGTTTACAATGGATTACAATGACATAGTTTTTTAAAATAGTTTACAATGGATTAAAATCACAGAAGTTTAATGATTTACTTTGGATTACAATGGCAGAGTTACAATGGACTACAATGACAAGAGTTTTAATTGTTTACACTTGATTACAATGACAGAGGTTTAATGGTTTACACTGGATTACAATGACAGAGTTACAACGGTTTACACTGGATTACAATGGCAGAGTTTAATGATTTACTTTGGATTACAATGACAGAGGTTTAATGGTTCACATTGGATTACAATGGCAGAGTTACAATGATTTACAATGGACTACAATGACAAGAGTTTTAATTGTTTACACTGGATTACAATGACAGAGTTTTAATGATTCACACTGGATTACAATGACAGAGTTACAATGGATGGTTTACAATGGATTATAATGACAGAGGTATAATGGTTTACATTGGACTACAATTACAAAGTTACAATGGTTTACATTGACAAAGGTTTAATGATTTACATTGGATTAGAATGACAGGTTTAATAGTTGACAATGGATTACATTGACAGAGGTTTAATGGTTTACAATGGATTACAATGACATAGTTTTTTAAAATAGTTTACAATTTATCACAGAAGTTTAATGATTTACTTTGGATTACAATGACAGAGGTTTAGTTATTTAATCATTAACTTCGGACTACTTATGTGATAACTATTTTGTTTTTAGAAGTACAACGTTAGGATTGTTGAATTTACAAAGAATCATGAGGTTTATGAAATCATGACAGCTGAGTCATCAAATGAAATCAAATTTAATTCACATTGGAATATGCTTTGTTTTAAATATGTACATGTAAGATTAATTATGATGTTCAAGCATCTGAACATAGTAAACATTCAAGTGCGTGCAAATGTTCGTGCCTAAGGAGAAGATTGAAAAAAGTAATTTAAGGGCAATTTGTAGTGTCCAAACTTATTTATATCTCCCTCATACATAGCTCTGATCCTTGGACGAATTTGGCTCCAGTGTTTGGCACTCTATTTTTCCTTTTAGCTTTTACAAGTTTTTTGTCATTTCGAATTTCCAAAATTTCGGCTTGAACATCACTGAAGAGACATTATTTGTCGAAATGTGCATCTGGTGCATCAAAATTGGTACCATACAAGTTTTACATTATGTACGCATATGAGAAACTTGAGTTTCTTCTTTATCAAACCTATCTGAATGTATGTTACTAATTCGAAAATAAGAATGTATTGCAATGCAAGTGATAAGGCCATTTTATCAGAATTAGTACAAAGTTTTCTTTCTGATTATAAAATTCATTGATTTTTAATTGTAGGGCCTCCGTTTTATGTGTCAGAACAACAGGTTCATGATCTGTTTGGTAAGCTCACCTAGTTTTGTTTTACTTAAACAGAATGAATAAATCTTTAAAGAAAGCATTTCTATTAGAAAATAAGCAATGGAATGGTGAACACAACTGTCCAAAAAGCTTTTGTCAGAAATTGAATTTGGTGAAGGTTTTTTTCTCCTTCAAACTGACGACTCTTCACATGTCAGATAACAGCTGGCAACGTTTACGGACAGGTACATGTAAAATCATAGTATTGATCATATATCACAAAGAAAGATCACGAAATGTATACTAGGTATATAGTTGTAATTCATATACATGTAAATGTTCAGTGACTATTCTCAAATTGTTCTGTAGGTGACAGAATGAACATAACAAAATTGGAAAGAGTAGACTCCCTAGAAGAAAGACACCAATCTTGGGGAATAGACAGCTTGTTCGAAAATTTGTTCTTGATGACATTAAAGTGATCAACACTACATTGAAACTTCCTGAAAGTCTTCAAATGAGAGAGAGAGAGAGAGAGAGAGAGAGAGAGAGAGAGAGAGAGAGAGTTTACAAATGTTGAATACACCTGTTCTTGATACATAGGTTTGATTTAGAAATAAATAGAAATTGATCCAAATGCCTATTTTATATGCCTTCTGTAGATGTATGATGCAACAGTGGAGTCTGTCTGTTAGTCTGCCTGCTCAGGTTTATGTTTCTATTTTCATTTCTCAAGCTGATACATGTTGTGTAGCTTCTTCGTGAGTCACTCTAGATTATATTGCAATTTTGATCCAATTTGACCTTTCTTGCAAGAGTTTTTCCACTTTATCTGAAATCTAATGTTATATGGAGGGTACATAATTTGTCTGTTTTAACTCCTCCTACAGTTTTCAAGTGAGGACCTTCTTATTTTACAGAGTTTTTGTTTGGGTATTGAATATGTTCATGGGGCAAGGATTTTGAATTTCTTCGTTGAACTTGGTCGGTTTGAGGAAATATTATAAAGTGTGTACATGGATTGTCCATTTATCTCCTCTCATAGTTTTCAATATAATGCCTTTATATAAATAATTAACATGTGTGTATTGCAATGATTTTGATTTCCAACAATTTCTAATTTTCTTTTATCTTTGAAAAATTTAAATTTACAGGTTTCTTGAACTGTTCTAATATTCAGGTTCATAATGTACATGTAATATGTCGAATGCGTAAAACTTGTACTGTAAAATTTTCGTCTTGGAATTTTATCACGATGATTTCATATCAATTAGAAACATATAATTAGCTAGAAATGGGGATTTAAGACATTTGTAACTGTTAACTTTAATGTTAAATTTGGCATTTTTACAGCAGATTTTATTTAGAGCCTCTGGTATAACTTAAAAATTTAATGATGTTTTGAATTTAATTGGGACAAGTGACAGATCATCATCATTGCATACGACTTGGAAAATGATTTTTGATATATATTGTAAGAAATATATAAGATTTGCATGTAGTGATAATCATTATTCTTCTATATTCTACTATTTTACAAGTCTCTTTTATTATTCAATTATCTGGTGGCATATTTCAAATAGAAAATATGTTACATGATATGAGAACTACATGTAAGTAAAGTGTTGAATAAAATCAAATCTACTATAAGAATGCCATTATTATTTTATCTTTGGGGTTATATAATACATCAACAATATTCATATTGCATATTTTAGAATTGATGTGTTATGCTTGACAAGTATTGGTTGTGTGGGAAGAAATTCCAGTTACATACAGAATTATTTTCTGGCATATGTTTGTATGTGCAAGAACTTTATAGGCTAATCATAGAAGTTTGGATGAAAGGTGAAGATAACGAACGATGCATCATTTAGACTTGCAATTATTAGCACATGTTCGTCAGAGTTCAAGTGCATGTGGATGTTTTACATGCAGGGAAATTAATTAAGGATATGACCTTGTAAAGTATGATGACTAAAGGGAACACGGGTTACAACAAAGAGGAACTCATTTTATGTAGTGGATAATTTTCAAAGGAGGTAAGAGGTCAATTTCAAGGTTACAAGGTCAATAAATTTGTTACCAATGAGAGGTCTTCTCACAAGAAATGCTCATTCTAAATATGAAAGCATTGCCTTAAGATTTAAAAGGTATGGCATATATCAGAATTTTCTTAAAGTAGGTAAAAGGTCAATATAGAGGCCATCGGGTCAAATATTTTTGTACCGTAACAATGGAAGGGGATACGCATACCAAATACTCTTATGATGTAAAAAAAACAAAAACCACGTACACATACGTAGAAGAGGGTTAACTCGTCTGTGCATCACCATGTCTGTTTACATGTATATCGATCTCGGAATGCAGACGATTGACTTATATTAAATGGCAAATGCTCTTCAGTCATTTATGAATTTGTTTTGCACCATATAAATTGTTTAATTCTTTGGATTATATAACATTGAATTATTAGTTACTGACTTTATTATTGTATTAGCAAAACATGAAGTGCAAGCAAGATGTGTATCAATGTTCTCATAATCAGTCAATACGTATGAAGGTATATCGTAGAATAATGACCGCGGCATTCCTTTGATCTTTGCAATAACCATCATAGAATGAAATGTAACAGTTGAAAGACACCTGACATAGACTCGTATCCATATTTGGTAATGATTTCCATATTTGAACGATTTTAGTAGTCCAAGAAGGACAAACTCATAAATCATCAAATCAATCATCGTATAAAATAGACAAGCGTTATTTACTCCACTAAATTCAAATAAAAGGTGAAAAACCAGAAAACACATTTTCCATCAATTTCAACAATGCCATGAACCCTTCAGTGTGTTTTTGGTCATTACAGAAAATTGCTCTTAAATTACGAAGGATAAACATTAAAGCTGTATACAATATGAAAAGTGAAGGATCGACATACATGAAGACAATTATAAGTAATGTACAGTTGTAAATGCACATGGTTTGTTCACTTTAGACTTTCAACAGGACAGTGTGATTGTGTACATTTATCACCGTGTCCTTTAGTTTAAAAGAAAACGTGCCAATATTCCAATGAAAGGTGAAAATAACGAACAATGATCAATCTCATAACTTCTATAAGCAATACAAAATAGAGAGTTGCGCAAACACAGACCCCTGGACACATCAGAGGTGGGATCAGGTGCCTAGGAGGAGTAAGCATCCCCTGTCGACCGGTCACACCCGCCGTGAGCCCTATATCTTGATAGGTAAACGGAGTTATCCGTAGTCAAAATCAGTGTACCAAGAACAGCCTAACAATCGGTATGAAACACGTCAGACAGCATTTGACCCAATGATAGGTTGTATTAGCAAACTAGATCGTTATAACGACCATAGAATTGGCAAAATGCTGACTTTAAACAAGTCTGTTGAAACCCCTGCACCATCAACTTCTTTGTCAGTAGCCTGCGTTGATTTAAAAATTGACCATAAGTAAAACAAGCTCTTGTGTATCGAATCAGTTGAGAGATACATGTATAAACAACATATACAGGTGATAATGGAATATTGCTAACGATGGAAAACCTGAAATCATCCCGTTTGTCATAAAGTTGAGTGGTTAGTTTGCCGTTAATATCTACTTTCAATAAATATCTAAGTATAACGCAGAAGTGGACGACTCTGTGGTGTCTTTTATTTCGAATTCAATGGGATATATCGAATCGACATATGAATGAAAATTATTATTGTTAATAGATAATACGTTGTCGATATATCTCTGGTAGATAAGATTTGATAAACAAAGTTTTATATCCATCAATTTAAAATGCCATTGCTATTCCTTGAGAGGCTACAAATAATGTCAAAGGCGGAAGAGGTGGGCAAAAATTCTGGTTTGGTTAACTAATATGTCCATCATTAGCGTTTATGACGGCACTCATTGACTGACAAATGATCCAAATGGTTCTTTATAATGATTTTTTGCCACTCTTCCAACAAAGCCCTTCCCATTTCTTGTGGATTCTGTGGCTAAGGCTGGCGGCTGCGCACGTACGTCTACCAAGCTCGTCCCAAACGTGTTCAATCGGATTAAGGTCTAGGGACATAGCAGACCAATCAAGGACATTGATGCCATTTCTAAGAAGAAAATTCCTTGTCAATCTAGTAGTGTGCGCGCGCGCATTGTCCTGCTGAAAAACTAATATGTTGCCTTGTCTACACTGCTGCATCAATGGTGCCAACGCAGACTGCAGAACGTCGTTTATATATCACCGAGCAGTTAAGTTTCCGTGCAAAATAAACAATGGGGCGCGGACATTTGTGTTAATCGCGCCCTAAATCATGACGCTACCTCCACCAAATCTGTCTCGTTCAAACACACAATTGTCCACGTAGCGTTCATGCACACGTCGGTAAATTCTGCCGTCCCCATTACTGACGTTGAATCTTGATCCCCCAGAAAACGACCCATGTCCAATTTTGGCGTTGATCCATGACTTTCAATAAACGAGTCTCGTGGGGATCTGGGTCAAAATAGGTCCTCAGTACCCCTCACTTGTCGTAAGAGGCAACTAAACGGACGAGACCGCAAAAAAACGAGAACCCGTGTCACAACAGGTGTGGCACGATAAAGATCTCTCCCTGCTCGAATGTCTTAAGCGCCGATCATAGGTCTATATTTTGCAGCCCTTCACAGGCAGTGGTGACGTCTTCATATGAGTAAAAAATTCTCGAGAGGAAAGTTAAAACATTATACAATAAATCAATATTCGAGAAACTGTTCTACGGTAAATTGCCCTACCATGGCGTTCGGTTGTTTTCCTCGCCGTCGTCGCGGCAGCCGTGAACCTTTTCCGCAAGTGACGTTGTCTTATGAACGTATGTTGACGTTGTTTAGTCACAAATGGTCGACCAGGTTATTTATTAATGACGTTGTATCAATCGGCTTATCGTGCAAGGGTGAACGGTTAAACGTCTAGTTACTTCCCCCAACTGACGAGTGTTGCTAAACCGTGGAATGAAAATATTGAAATTTGATTGCAATAATATTATGAGATCAGCATTTTGTAAAATCAAAAGGCTCATGAATAAGGGAAACAGAAATTACAGAGAGAACGGAAATCCACCGTTTCATATAATTCATACAAATGTATATGGCGTGTAAAACGTTGTATTCGATAAATATCTTATGATATATATTGTATATTCCGTAACCTTGTGAAGTATATTCGGTAATCTTGTGATGTATATTGTATTTTCGGTAATATTGTGATGTATATTCGGTGATCTTGTGATGTATATTCAGTAACCTTGTGATGTATATTTGATAATCTTGTGATGTATATTCAGTAACCTTGTGATGTATATTTGATAATCTTGTGATGTATATTTGATAATCTTGTGATGTATATTCAGTAACCTTGTGATGTATATTCGATAATTTCGTGATGTATATTCAATATCTTGTGATGAAAGGTGAAGATAATGAACAGTGATCAATCTCATAACTCCTATAAACAATACAAAATAGAGAGTTGGGCAAACACGGACCCCTGGATATACCAGAGGTGGGATCAGGTGCCTAGGAGGAATAAGCATCCCCTGTCGACCGGTCACAACCGCCGTGAGCCCTATATCTTGATCAGGTAAACGTAGTTATCCGTAGTCAAAATCAGTGTGACAAAAACGGCCTAACAATCCGCTTGGCAAATCCAAGATACTCAACCGGCCATAAACACCACAGATATGCGTTGCCTCTCCAGAAACCAAGCTCCTGAATTATCTCGCCTTGCAAAGCCCCATTGTTCAATAGTTACGTCCCCTAATGAAATATTTTTGTCCCCCACGTTTGGTTTTACATCGCAGCTTATGTCAATTAATCGTTTTGGATTCATCAAGGTCTCTAGCCCCTGTCCATATAAAATGTTGCATTTTTCTTTCATTTTTTGTGACATTATTGTTGAAACTGGAGGGCCAGGGTTGGTTGGGGTTGTGGGGACAGTGCTGTGGTAAGCACGTGGTCGGCTGTTGTCTGCGAACTCCGTGACTCGGTTTCCAACTGTCGCTGCAGTTCCCCATATCTGTGTTTGCAGTTGATGCTCGAGTTCACGGCACTTTAGTTCAAGATCCGAAATGACCTTTGGTGTCACAGATCCCTGTTCCAGTTGTGGCTGCACGTGGTGGTTCCATGAAATCGGGTGCTCGTAATAGCGTGGAGAACGAGTCGTTCTCTCTCAATGTTTTCATTATTCCTTACATTTTGAGCCCGCATTCGGCCTACGGTTCCTGTCTGCCATTTCGTAATGTAATGCACAAATTGCTCACAATCAACAAAAAATGGGCGCATTAGCTAGTTACTTAAAAACGCTAACAAAAAATGGCGGTACTCACAGTTGTGACGTAAACCAAATACAAGCGAAACCGCAAAAGACGTACAATTTCCGTAAATATAGATTCATTCTGAATTATCATACCCAATTAGTATGAAATAAATTGCCAGAAAATTGTTGATTTCAGAATGGAAAGAATATGTTTGGGAATGGTCCGCCGAAAACGTAACCGGAATGAAAAGAGGGGGTTTGGGGTTCTACTATATAGTAGGTTTTCCGGGGGTCATCTGACTATAAAATGGGGGAAATCCTACTACATATATATAGCCACATTTCCGTAGGGTTAGATCTACTATATAGCCATTTTTCCGGGGTGGGGTGGGGGTGGATGGCGAAGGGGAAAGGCTAATATACAACACCAGTATCCTGCGAATACCTACATGCTTATAAAATATTTAGTGATTGTGCTCAAAACCTGGGAGCGAACTTCCTTAATAGAATGATTTTTGATATGCAATGTTCATTGTTTGCAAGTTATGATTCACGATTTTTATACCAATACTTTACACGATCTCTTGCACTATCTAAGCATTTGGTCTGGAACATATAAGGCACTTAATATTTATAATACATACGCACCAAGGAAATTTTCACAACTAATAATAGAAGATCAACATCGATTCTATTGGACAACACAATGGGTTTGAATTAGCCATCATCACTTTGGCAAAGTATGTAAAGGCTAAAGAAGTGGTAGTTTACTTCAATACCGAATATGCCCCCCGTTAGCATTTGTTGCTGCTTGAATTCCACGATGCATAGAGTTCGTTACACGGTTTATTTGTGCCGTGGGGATGTCCTACCCACATCCAGATGTACCTGATGCAAAGCAGGTAGATTCTGTTAGAATTGGGCGTGTTCGAATGCGTCAATCAACACGTCCCACACATGCTCTTCTGGCAAGAGATTGGGACTGTATGGGGGCCAAGGTAATTGTGTTGGTAAAGATAGGTCATTGCACGATGCGCCACATCCCACTGAATTTTGTTTTGCTGAAGATTTTAAGTTATGCTGTATTTCTTTCTTTTTGAACTTCTAGAGATTTTGTATCTTTATGAAAGCTGTGTTTATTTTGAGTGAAGTAAACTAAACTGCTGGCGGACAAACAGCAGTACGACGACTTGCAAAAGAGTGTCAATGTGCCGATGAACTGTCAAATAGTCTTCAATGATGGCCAAACTGTTTTGCGGCCATTACAGATCCCGCCCCACATCATAGCTTTACTTCCACCAAACCTGTCGCATTCCATCATTCAGTTATCAGTATAACGTTCACAGCGACGTCGTAAAACTTGACTCGTCAAAGAAGAGAATACGGCGCCATCTTGCATAAGAAACATAGCTGGACAGTGACTGACATCAAGAATTATTGCAGTTGCTTTTAGACATGTTTTGTGTATCCATGTACAAACATTTGTGATATACTACCTGATATAGTTTTCGCAAAGTATCATACAATATACACGACCCCTGACTTGCTGGAACCAAATAGTAGCCAGAATATGTTAGTGTGATGCTGTAGTCAATATAAAGATAGATAAAAAAAAAATCAACATATATCAGAAGTTTGTAAATAATTACTCAAATTTTTACTTAATCTCATACCAGGTATATGTTAATAGATGTATTCTAAAAAAAAAAAAAAACCCAACAGAAATATCAGAAGTTAATTAATAATTACTCAAAGTTTTAATTAATCTCATAACAGGTATATGATAATACATGCATTTTAAAAAAAAGCCCCTCCCCCCAGGATAAATGTTCTGTGAAGAGGTCGGTATTATAGCCACTGTCCAGAAGAATGTAAGGTAACTCTACATTTCGATTAAGAATTGCTGTAGGATTTATATGTATGCTTATACAACTATAAATGATTTGTGTTTAACATTTAAAAAAAAGATCCAAAGTACATGTAGTAAAATAGTAGAATAAGAAGGCAATAATCATCTAACTTTCATAACTTTTGTGAAAAGGAAACTGAAACTATTCAACATGTGTTTGGAAGCTGTAAAGACATATTCTCTAATGAAGACATTGGAATATGCATAGTTGCAGAATAACTTCTAAAAGGACTGGTTTTTATTGTTAAAGATATCATTTTGGATGAAGTACTTTTTACAAAAGACAATATGAATATAAACTTCATTATATTATGTATTTTTGATTGCTCATCACAATGTGAAACATCATATATTTTAGGTTTGATAAACCATCTGAAAATGAAATACAACATTGAAAAATGTACATCGATTTACAACTCTAAACTGTTATATTTTTAAAATTTAATGGAACGTGTGGGAAAACGTGTATGAACCATTTGTAGAATATTATCAAATGCTTTGTAACCTATTTCAAGTGAAGATAACGAACAGTGATCAATCTTAAAAATCCTATAAAAATACAAAATTGAGAAAAGGGCAAACACGGACCCCCGAACATATTAGAGATAGGGTCAAGTGCCTACGATGAGTAAGAACCTCCTTTTGACCGCCCGTGAGCCCTATCTCTTGACCAGGTAAACAAAGTAATCCATAGTATAAATCAATATCAAAGATCGGCGTAGCAATTAGTAATGAAACACGTCAGACAGCATTCAACGCAGTGATAGCTTGTATTTGCAAACAAGATCATCCCAACGACCACAGAATTTGCGAAATGCTGCCTTTGAGGGAATTCTTGAAACCTCTGTAACATCAACTTATTTGTCAGTAACCTGTCTTGATTTAAAAATTTATCATACGCAGAACATGCTCTCACAGTTGCGTTGCCCCCCCCCCCCTACACACACACTGAACAAATTACAGTTACGTATGAAAAGTGTGTGACTGGGTGTGTATAGAAAATAAAATAAAAATCCACTGCATATAGTTTTGAAATCCCTCTAATATATATACATGTATATCTACACAATTTGTATTATGGAAATTACAAATAAATTAAGGGAAAAGTTTGAAGTTCTGCAGAGGCATATCAGCAAATTACTACCATGCAATATGTACGTAATTGTATTTCTCTATGATCAAAGTTTGGATCCAGGTTCTATAAAAAGAAAAGAAACATTTTGTCAATTTTGAGAATCATCAATTTATCGATATCTATTGAAATACCACTCTGCACTTTTACCCATAAGAGTCCCGTGGGGATCCGGGTTAGAATATATCCTCAGTACCCCCTTGCTTGTCGTAAGAGGCGACAAAATGGAGCGGTCCTTCGGATGAGACCACAAAAACCGAGGTCCCGTGACACAGCAGGTGTGGCACGATAAAGATCCCTCCCTGCTCAATGACCATAAGCGCAGAGCATAGGCCTAAATTTTGCAGCCCTTCACTGGCAGTGGTGACGTCTCCATAAGAGTGAAATATTCTCTCGAGAGGGACGTTAAACAATATTCAATCAATCAATCTTACCCATAATAAGCTTTGTGTGATATCCCTGCGCTAACAAGTCACCATTATTAGACCGGATTTCCGCCGAGAGGAATGCCACGCGGCGACCACACTTCACCGTCTTTGCGTCTATGACGACCGTGTCTCCTACTCTTGGAGGTTTAAGGAAGCTTAAATAAGATAAACATAGTCTCTTTTTTCGGATAAAATTTTAAGAAAACAACCTCTAAACACTTTCTTGAAATATTTCGACAGTGATACCGGTCTTCTTCAGTCGTGTTTATCTGTCATAGCAACGTCACGCAAGACTACATACACGAAAGTACTACACGACTAAAGAAAACCGGTAACACGGTCGAAATATTTCAAGAAAGTGTTAAGAGTTATATATATATCTAGATCGGGTGCCTCTTCCATGTTAGACCATTACTAGTGTATTTTAATATTATTTGGGATGTTATCTAGCTCTCTTGCGAATTAAGTCGAACCCATCAACAACCCAACCCGTATTGTAACGGGAGCCACCAAACTAGCAAGCACCTCTATAAACTCTTACAGGAACTGGAATGGGAATCACTGAGCTGCAGACGACGTAACCACAAAATCATTCTCTTTCATGAAAATGACCAAACAAAAAGACCTCAAGAGACCTGCATACAATGCCAAACATCGCATTATCAAAATTCCCTCTTTCCATTTACAGTCAAACTGGAACACGCCACCCCTTCTATACAACAAAAACCTGTCAAAACTTTAAATGTTTCCATGGAGATCTCATCATTAGTCATATTCCACCATTTTTGTACTTCGGTTCTCGTAAATAGCAAGTTCTACACACTACACTGGGATTGGAATGCGGCGTTCTAAACTCTTGTCATCTACCCCGGAAATACTGTAGATAAATCTTAATTGCTCCTGTGACAAACGTACGACAATCCAACACTCCCTTCTCAAACTACACAGTCTCACGAAATATTGCTAAAACTGACAAAAACCTGTACGTAGGAAATCAGAATATCTTTAGTGCAGTACATCAATTCATAATTTAAGCATCGATGTTCCAATACGAATAATCTAATTTCACACACCCCCACCCCCCCCCACCCCCATTTGATTCCATTTCATATTCACTTTCCCCCTGTTGTTCAGAAAATGTATTACCTCATCACATAATGTTACTTTTTACCAACGTGAGCGTACTTTATCACATGCATTCAATATCAAATTAGGGTGAATATCAGTTACTAAATTGTTTCCGATTCTATGTGCAAGTGTACTATACATGAACATGTACGACTGTTATTCTAAATAAATGTAGTTTACACCAAATCAAAGTGCATTTCCAGCCACTTTCTTTCAATTTTACCCCCAATTACTATTTTTCTAAAGTATAATTTTGTGTACGTCGATTACGATCAAATTGCGATAAGCTATGCATTTTTTTTTATTTCGATGTTGCATTCTTTAAAATTAAAATACTTTTGAATGATGCACGCATTTCATGCATGATTTCCATTTTATACGAAATTCTGTCTGATAATAATGTAGGATAATGGAATCTCACCGTAATGTTAGTTCAATGCTGGCACTGTTTCTGTCCCGAACTTTTGTGTGAAGAGCCCACGATGTGACCGCGTCCACTAATAAGGACATCATACCCCCGTGAAGAGTCCCATGACTGTTTCTGTGTTCCTCTGTCACCTCAAACTCACACGTCATGTTGCCATCGCCACCATCCACAACGACGATCTGAAGTACGGTATTAAAACAAAAGTCCGTATGTCATACACTCCCAAATAATTCTCCTGATGTTATTTTCGATCCAGATAGGATGAAATTATCACCATTAATTTTATAAATGTTACCTGTATCTTGTTATGGTTTTATATATATGTAACTAACTAAATCATATTAGATTAAATGCTGTATTTCATTAAATCACCATGGCTTTGCAATTAATTGTGTTCAATGTACATATGTGTCATAAATTCATTAATAATTGTGAAATTTGTCAGAGTCGTATAGTTTTATGTTTCACATCTGAAAGCTAAAGAAGAATTAAAATGATGGTTATATAGAGTCTAGACGGACAAATTGCGATAAAAAAAAAAAACTGAGAGAGAAAAAAACAACCAACTAAAAAACAACAAACAAACAACCCAACTCCATTTTATGTAGGCCTAATCATACATGTATTATATTATATAAAATTGTCTCAGTAACAAATGTATCAGGAGATATTAGTTAGCTTTGTTTCAGTAACGCTGATGGATATTCAACAAAACCCCAACTTCTAAAATGTGGAGTACAATCGTGAAATCTGTACGATACATGATTATATGGGGTCACAAATCAGATCGGAACGAAGGTAAGGCAGTATACCCACCTTCTGTAGGATGTTTTCAAATCTTTTATGACGAAATACTCTTCCATGAACAACCTCCTTAGCAAACCTCAGTTTTTCTTCTTTGTCAATGCTCTCTTTTGCCATTGGAGTACGGTAAGTGATAAAATATTATTGACCAGAGTTGTCGTTCTTGTTTGATACTGTGCGCGTGTTGCACGGAACTTTTCGGGGTAAGAATTTACTAACTACGTTAAAGAAAATCACTTCATTTCTTTGTCAGTAAGTCGTCCGGGTAACTTTAGATAACATACAATGCTCCAACTTGATCTAAACTGTTATAAACCGGAGAAAGAACGTCATCCTGGAATGAGTTTGGGCTGGTTGTTTATCTACGGAAGCTGTTAAGTGTAAAAAATCGTCGATATATAGGTTCAGTCTAGTCTTCGCATTAACAAAATGTGAAGTCAGATATCCAATTTAAAATTTGGCCTTTTGTTAAGATAAAACATCTAGCTTTCATTATTTTTTTTCTTTTCTAAACATGAATATATAAGTTATGAAGGTACATTCTTATACTTTACACAGATCATATTCAGGTAAACTCTGACATAATTATGTAATTAGTCTGAAAATAAAGAAATTAGCTAAATAAATTAAAACAAAAATTGTAAAATGTATGGTATTGTATCTTAAAAGTATATTTCAAAATAACGTCGTTCGGAGGAATTTTCTAAGACGAAATGTTACATAAGCACTAAAGCAGTTACATAATTTATGAAAACTAGGACATTCTAGATCCAACGAGGTTTACACATTTTAAATGTGTGTGATGGAGAAACCACACAGTCAAACATTTCTGTTGAGATGAAAATGCCATATTTTCAAATACGGTGATATATGCTAGGCCTGCAGTACATGTTCATGTGTAATATTCCAAAAGCTCGTTCCTTTCAATGACGCACGCGTAAGTGCGAAAGAAAAGAAAAAAATCATGGTAAATACTTTATTATGGGACGCCTTATGATGTTCCTTTGTTATTTAGTGATGTGTTAGTCTGGCGCATGCCTGACCCAATTTCCGCTACGCTACATAGACTAGTGATGTGTATATATATTTATGTGATAGTCTGGTCCTATTTACATAAAAATAGCCTTCTAACGGCAAATGATTATTATTTGGTCCAGCATCGATTTTTCACCGAATTCGGTATGGAGATTCTGAAAAAAAAAAAACCCAACATGCTGGCCTTCATGATAATGGCGTTAAGGTCAAAATGGCAATTCAAAGTGGCGGACATTAATTTTTTCCAAAATCTTTATTTATGCTGTTCAAGATAAAAGAATATCTGAATAACCATAAGTGCATGTGTGTATTAATTTGATCCATTAATGCAACTAGCAACTGCTGTTTCCTCCCCCAATTCAAATTTTCTCTGATGTATTTTTACCTATGATTTCTACATTTTTCTTCGTTCAGGATTTTGCATTTGCAAAGGTTCATACATTGTAGAATAGCATACACGTCTTTTTGTTGTGCAACCTGTGGTGCAGTTGCAAGCTCTAAAATCTAGACAAGCCTCTGGAATCTGGGCTAAGGTCATAAGTATAGGCACCAAACATGGTGATACGGGCCATAAAATATTTGCCTGTTTCCATATCAATGACTGGTAGTGTGCTCTCTTTATATGCAAGCGTAAGGCATCACTAGTCGGAGGCATATTCTCGGCGCTTTTTGATTTCCCAAATAATGCGTTCAGTGTCAGTGGGCACTGATTCTTGGTTATACAACTTGCAGACAAAATTTTCAAACTTTCATTTTTTTTTAATAAGTTAATTCTCCCAAGCGTTTCAGTAGCTCATAGTTATCCCTGAATGCCCTCACGGAAGATATTTTTTATATACCATAGAAATAAGATGTTGTGTCACATCCTGTCAGTGCATGAAATATGTTACCAAATGCTTGCGTAACCCCGAAAAAGAGAATTTTTTCTCCACAACAACACGGAAGGGAATGCTGGTAGGCTTCGAAAAGGTTCCAGCAATCATCCACAAGTGTTTATTTATTTCTGAACAGAATGATATAAGTAGCCAGTATGACAATAGAGGTGCACATGGATACTTGAGAACAGTGTATGGCATGAAGAAACTATTCTAGTGTTTGCCTCTTCATGTTTCACCTTTAGCGTAGATAGGTCTAACATATCAGCATTGCATTTCACAACATCTTCATCTGCAACCAGCGGTAACAACGGTTTTCTCAATAGGCGCTTGGAGAATTATTTCCTTAGATAGCAGGGTTGCAATGTATTTTGCTTTCGTTCAAAAACATGAAAGTAGCGAGGTTAGTTGGAAGAGGAACGTCTCCATTTTCTATAATCCTTCTGACTGGTTGGTGTCCATTTGCTCTGCGATTACATATTCCAGATTTTATTGATTGGTCCCTGTAGCGATCAAACAGAACATCAATTCTATAGAAAACTTGCTTCTTTTTCTGAAAACAGTTGAAACGAACCCGTCTGCAAAGTATCCAAATGTGTTCATTCCATGTGTTCTAAGGCTCTGAACCAAAGCCTTGTCTATCTATTAACGAAGCTGATGAACCACTTTCATTTTCAACTCGCACCCCAACTTCAGCATCCCTTAGAACTTCATTCTGTATAACTGACTTGTTTCCAGATCATAAAGAGCCATTTGTATCAGCAATTGAAATAGACACTAGTACTGTTTCAGTATTCGCCCCAAATCTACATTCCTTGCTGCTATATATATATATGCAATGACAAGTCTTTGCAATATGTTTCTGTCAGCCTTAAGTATTTTACTTTTTCCAACAGCTGTACATTGTATAAAGATTCAAATTTTAACGGATTAATTTTTTCAAAATGTGATGCAAAGGAACGTTTAATGTACCTGTTTCTTTGTTCAGAATTAAACGATCTTCAGCAAAACCCTCCAACTGTATTTTACCCAAATGCGCTGAAGAAAGTAAAGAATCTCTGATGAGATCAGTGGCTTTGTCTTTTGTGACCACATTGATTGACTGATCTCTTTCGTAGGAAGGGTCAAGTACTCTAAACCTTTTCATTGCATCAACAAGTGAATCCTCAAACTGTGAATCAAGGACCCGATGACTCTTTGATGCCTCCCTGTGGATACGTATATCATATGGATTCACATCGTACATATTTCTGGTTAGAAGACTTATATGCGATCTTTAGTTGTAGGAAAGAGACCACCTACTAAGGGACAGAAGGAGTCCTTGTGATTCCCACTGTGTCGCCATCTTTCTTACCTGTAGCGTTTAGCCATTATTGACTTTGATCTGGATCCACTTGATTGAATGTTCCAACACTTCTTCGACAACAAAGTTGCCTTGCTGGAACTCTAAGAACTTCATGCGGCAATTGGTGACAATCAGCAAGATAAACATTACCCCACCTAGCATAGTTTATATGATCGCATCGAAAAAACAATGGGAGCATTAAACGGAAAGAATTTAAATATAAATCCCCAAACCCTTCTCTTTCCGACTTAGTAAATTCCAAGAGAATGGACACTAAGTCCAAATATGACCACCAAAAACAGTACATTTGGATTATCAATTTCCTCTCTGAAATTTAAAAATTATTCCTTGAACACGGGATTCTGCAAGTGCTTTAAACTACCGTAGACCCTGTGTCTGTCTGCTCATTCATAATACCATTCAATATTTGTGAATGATCTACATCCTTGGTAGCTACGAATGACAAGAAGCTGGGAATAAAAATCTTCCAGAGAGCTTGGGCAGTGATTTTGTTGGCTCTCACCCCACGGCTACATTGCTTTCTTCCTAGAACATTTTCAGGCCCAAGCAATTCACATACCATGCATTGTTCATGCAGACCAGAACAAATCATATGATCTATCCATTTCATAAAGTTTATAGCAATATGTAAACCACCCATTCGTGGCACAAGTCTCTCTGGATCTGACCATTTTGATTCTCCTTTAAAACCCATTCATTTCTGTATAAGATCAGTAATAAAAACAACATAACACACTAAATGGACTAGCAACGACACGCAGCAGCTTTAATGTTGTAACAATACAACGTACTATAATTACATAAATGTAAATACAAATTAGTATTAGTATAAAATTTAAACGTGTTGTCTTCTCTACGTGTCGTCCTAAACTGATTTTACATCGTCACTCGATTAAAACCGGTTCTATTGAACCACATGACTGAATATACCTATACAGGTATTCGAATTGAAAACTTGAAATATCCGGAATAATCCATTCATTATAATTACCAAGTAGAAATTCTTCAAACGAAAGAAATCACATATCCATTAACTTAAGGATGTACTCTACATCGTCATAATGGCTGACTTCCTTTAAAACATGGAGGAAAAAAATCAATATTAGCAATATATGATTTTTCCTTTTCAAATTAAATACCTAGTCGAGTAGCTCAGTAGGTTAACATACCGATTGGTGAAAGAGAAAAAAAAAAAAACATACCGATTGGTGAACTGTAGGTCGCAGGTTCGAGTCCAGTAGGGGTTTTGAATTTTTTCCAGACTATCTTCTACTAAAACTGTATTTTTTGACAAAATAAAGTAAATTTGAAAATTTTCAACTTCAAAATATTGTTGTACATATTCTCCACTTTTCATCTACATCAAATTTCTCTGATGTAGCATACATCCTTAAGTATAGAGCTTGATCAACTGTTAATACAGTATGTCATTGACCAAGACGGTCAGGCAAGACGGTGCATGCATTTCAGGACAACCGTGTTTTAAAAGCGTGTCTATTTCTTGAGCAGGTGCTTGTTCGATTAGCATGTAAATGCACATGACTTAATGATGAATGCATATGGCATAATGAGAGAAGCACATCACATAATGATAAGTGCACACGACATAATGGAAAATGCACATGACACAATGATAAATGCACATGACATGATGAAGAATGCACACGACATAAAGATACTGCACATGACATTATACAATTATTGCTGTTTCGGGCTCGGTGAATATTGTACTCCTCAGGTGTCTAAATCATCGTATTGACCTCAAAAACAGCAATAATTGTTTTATTATATGATTAAAAAACCCTTCAAGATTGTTCTTTGCTTTAATTGTAAGTTTCGACGACCTATTTCTGGTTCTATGTGGAAAAAATAATTCCTTATGTTCACCTGGAAGGTCACGTGCAGGTAAACATAACGTAGTATGATTTCTACATTGTTGGATCTCAGCCAATTAGAGAGCTAGGAATTATTCAATCATATGATAAAAATGATTAGTGCACATGACATTATGAGAGAAGCATATGGCATAATGATGTATACACATCACTAAGTAACAAAAGAACATCAGAAGGCAGTTACTTTAAGACGCTTCATACTTTATCATTTACATTTCCAATGTTTTACCTTCGATATCTTTACCTGTTGAAACAATAGTCATATGTTCATTAATATAATCGATGTGCGTATGAATCTTGAAAACTATTGTACGACTATTTTACGGCTGGGCATCTTCGCAAGCCCGCAACTTCCACAAATATCCGGATGAAATCGGCACTGTATTTCAACGGACAGATGGGAGAGCACAGAATCGTGTTTGACATCTAGAATAATGTGGAAGATAAAATCGATTACAAAACATTCCGCAAACATTCCGGAGATTAGTGTGCCAGACAAGATTGCGTGGTTTGGTTCGGAAACTAGTGAGATAGCTTGACTTCCGATGTATACAATGCGTATACACTGTCAGTTAAGAAATATTATTGCCTTTATGCAAAGTGAGTTTGTGTTTTTGCCATTACAGTTATATGTTGTTGTTTTTTTTACCTGTCCCTTCTCTAGACTATATTTTTTCTCTTTCATCCCTTCCTTCTGTTTACTTATTTACGAGACTTGGCAAGTACTATCTCTTACAAAGCTGCAAACTCAATCTAATTAAAATCAGATCCTAAGATTCGCTCACAAGCGCTATAATAGGATCTGACATAACCCCATAGGAGGTCATGTCCGCATGACCTTTCGCTTGGAATATATATATTTATGAGAACTATCAGCCATTCAGATTGCGCCATACAATGATGGCTATTTAGGCGGTTCCTGGCAATTTGTAAACAAATTGCTGTAATATCTCCCCCACAAAGTTTATTCCACACTGTAAAATTGTATATTCTCCAATAACGAATTTTAAACTTTCGCAATAATGCCTAATATATTCCGTTCATATAAACAACAAAACGTACGATATGACAAATGAAATTAATTGTGAATTCCGATTTATGTATGAATAGGGATGGGTACGAATTGAATAGTTTTCAAGATGGTTTACTTAATTAATGCGAGGCATATAAGGCCAGTTGACGTAAACAGTGCATTGTGACGTCACATCTAGCTGTGATGTGTTTTCTTTCAAACCAAACAATTGCAGCCGTTTTCCTTGAATTGTAAACACTGACGGTTTCAAAGCCGACGTGCTGATGATCTAAGAAGTCTGATTTTAATTAGATTGCTGTAAACTCCGCTTAAATGATTAAAATGTTTTGGAGATAGTGCAAAATTTAGAGATGTTTTAGTTCCCTGAGATCTTCATAATACAATATTTATTGTTTACAAGACACACACTTTTCAAATGACATATTGAATTTGATGTCAGAAACCTCTGGAGTTTTCAATGTTATTTCAGTTCATTTGCTTCAATTTTAAGAAGAGTTGCTGTCCTTGTACATGTGAATAATATGTATTTAGGCATAACCATGTTTTAGGGTGAAGCAAAAAGTATTGGCATTAGTATCTATATTCATAACAGGACAAAAAATATCCTGAAGTTAGCACCTAATGTGTAAGGACAGAGCTCTGTCAAAGCATCCTAACACCTTGTTACACTACTTTAGACATTTGATCCACCTATTCATTGTATGCGGAAAATATAACACAATTGATGTAAACAGTGCATTCTGACATTATATTCAGCATCGGTGTTTAGTAAATTTACCAACATAAGAGACGTGGTACAATCTCATTAAACGAGGAGTGATTAAGTATGATAGAGAAAGTATTGTTTACATGCTTTTACAGATTTAGAATGAGGTGAACTTGCATACACAAGATTCAAAATGAAGAAATACATGTCCTTTTGCTTGTATTCCAATCTATGCCATTTTTACTAAAATTTTCAAGTTTGATAAGTATGGTTTAATTTTTCGTCAGTTTTCTATATTTTCCTTTTAAACATGTATATATGTTACTGATAGGTAGAGCTCCACTTTCACGACCCTTTGGACCACGAGAGGTCTTCACTCTATAATAACGTTGATTTTAAGGTTACTGTAAAAGTGGTTATTTACGCATGTCAGGGGATTAAGTACGCGCTTTTCCACGTTCAACATTATGCATTGGGGAAAAATATGCGGTAACTGAATACAGTGTATATTTTATCAACTATCTATATCACTATATGCATGTGGGAAATATACGTGCTTATTACATGACCGTGTAGTTTGTGTAAATCCCCCCTCCCCCATGCATAAATAACCACTTTACAGTATTTCTGAAAAAGGTGAATATATATGGAAGTCATTTGTTACTTAGAATATCTATAGATAGTTATGAAGTGGTTTTATGCAATGTTTATGGTCTGAATACCTATTCATGTTTTGAAAATATGCAGACACATTGATGACATGCAGTGTCAAAATATTATACGATTCCGATATAGAATAATTATTAAAATTCTTAGCAACAAACTCATTTTTGTTTGAAATTAAAAGAGTGAACTCAGAGATGTGTACTTTTTGTCACAGTGAGGAAGAAACAATACTATTAGAACATATGCTGTGGAAATGTGATTGTGTCCAATCATTTTAAGATGACTTTGAAGTCTATTTAGAACAAAGAACAAATTTTCTACTAGTTTTTACAAAAAAATCTTTTACATTATGCATCCTTTAGAAAAACAAGTTCTCTTTCTTTGGTTTAAGTATTATATTCATGTAGAAAGACACCTAGAAAAATTTGAGTGTGCATTTTGTCAATATCATATTTTAAAGTTTTTCTATAAAACACAAAAATTTATTTCCAACAAAAATGATGATACTGAGAAATTTGATACCCTTTGGAACAGACGGAACCAGATCTTTTCATAGCTTTCTATAATCTTTTTCTCTCCCTCTCTCTAAAATAATTAAACACCTCTGTACTTCTATGTAATATTATAAAGATGCACTGTGAAATATATACAGATTGCCTTAGACAAATTGAAAATATAAAAATAAAGATAACAATAGTTACAATACACATGATATTTCATTTGAATTATGCAGAGAAATTTCCAATTTTGACCATGAGTGAGCCTCAGTTCACCGAAGTATCACCTAAATATTGGGAGGAAAAATGGGACAAACGAAAAATTGGTTTCCATAGATCTCATATGGATAAGTAAGTTATGGACTTTGATTGTTCAAGATATGTTCCAATAATGCAAAGAATGTATTTATGATATTGTATAAGCATGCATGTTTTTAGTTTCTGGTGAAAACTTCACATAGGAATGATGTAATGACTTTACAGTGAAATCCGTATTTTAAACATGTACTACAATGAACGTGTAATGATCTACATGTCTTGTGAGCTGTTACTGTATTGGATTATATTCATTTGACAGGTTACTAGAGAAGCACTATGATAAACTGATCAATGGCAGACACAATATCAAGATTTTCTTTCCACTGTGTGGAAAATCTGTAGACATGAAATGGTAATGAATGAGTAATGGTTGTAAAGTCAAATGTTAATGATAGACAGACTGAATTTACGGTGTAGAACTGTTACCATACGCAACAGAGTATGAAATTTCAAATGATTACATTGACTCTAATGTGTACTTTATATGAAAGAAATATTTGTCAAATATACAAACTGAACTAAAATGAATTAGCCATTCTTAACTGTATTAGTTTTATACCTTGTTCTATGTTATTTAGCTTGTGGGACGAGGGACATACTATTATCGGGGTTGAATGCGTGAGAAGTGCCCTGGAGGAGTTCTTTGAGGAACAGTCCATTAAGTACACTGTCTCAGAACTGCAAGATATTGAAGGTTCTCTATTCACTGTAAGTATGCAATTGACTGAGATGTTAAAAGGCCAAGCCTTATTATAAGAATGGGGGGGGGGGGATTTTCATTTATGTGTGACAACTCTCATAGGGGCTGAAATGCTTGCCCATATTACCATTTTTATTATTAAAGAGTTCAGTTACACAATCTGTTTCGTTTTGTTCTATTTTGTTAGATTTCTTTCATTTTGATTTTATTTCATTTTATTTCGTTTCAGTAGGTTTCGTTTCACATTTTACAGGTTACATTGCCTGAGGGTAGGGTGGAGCCATAGTAGGAGATCAAAGTTTTAACATGGGAATTTTTAGTAAAAAGTCTTTAAAAATCTTCTTATGAACTGCCAGGCCATAATTAATTAAGTTGATAGGCATGCAGATTCAAAGTTGAATTAAAGCCCCCAGGGGTAGTATAGGACCACAATAGGGAATTTGAGTTTTACATGGGAATATATATAGGAAAAAACTTTGGAAATACTCTCTTCAAGAGCAACAGGACCTACATCCTCAGGTAGTACAGATTTAAGTTTGTTTGAAAACCCACGGGTTTTAGCAATGTGTAGAATTGAACTTTTACATAAAACTATATAGGAGAAAATCTTTAAAGATCATTTTATAAGTAGACAGAGCTGTATCGGTCATATTAATATGCAAGCATGATACATGAATAAATGATTATGTTTTTCGATCTTCTCCAGAACAAACAGCAAGCCATGTTAGGAATGTGTATATTGAAGCATTCCCATTTAGTGTGGATTCAAGTTCAGTTAAGTCATGACCCCGTGGGGTTTGGGTAGGGTCATGATATAGGGTAATTTTTTTGTGGGAATAAAGAAGGTAAAAATGCTTTAAGAATCTTCTGATGAAGAACAGCAGGACCGAGGTTATACTCAGATGAGCGTTATTTGTGACCCCTGGGGCTTTTCTTTTACCATGATTGTGCCAACTGCTGTGAATGGAACTGTGGGTCAGTTTCTGGTCACTCTTTTATTTGCAGAGTGAAGACAAAAGAATAAGATTGTACTGCTGTGACCTCTTTAAGTTCAACAGGTATTGTTTGCCATATCTTATTATGTCATTATCATACATGTAGTGCAAATCTACATACACTAAAATATCAACAATCGGGTTGTATTGATCCATGTATATACTGCATAAATGAATGTGCTATAATCTTTGAATTCTGTCAAATTCTTTTCAGTGACTTTGAAGGGAAAATGGATGCTGTTTGGGATAGGGCTTCAATAGTGGCCATCAATAAGGATGAAAGACAACGGTAACATCTATATTATTTGATGACTACTTTCTCAGTTAATCACAATTACAAAGTAATTACACCTTAAACATATCAGGATCATATTAAAAGCTTTTCCACGGAACATATCTTTAAATCATTAAAATCTTGTTTACTAGATATCTTTCATGAAGACTTTCTAATTGCTTTATTGTGCTACAGAATTTAAGTTTAAAAGATTTATAATTATGATCAATCTATTATCACTTGTTAAGGAATTCCCTGTAATGAAATGAGAGCTTTTAAGTTTGGAGATGTATATTTTAAAATATTTACATTTTCGGATGTTTTTGCCCGACGTGATATCTTTACAAATTGTAATGATTGCCATTTCTTCTTGAATGTGTTCATGCAGCTGTGAACATTTAATATTACAACATTTGCATTACATGATTGCAAAAAAGAGATAATTAGAAATAATTTAATTCTTATTGTATCCTTGTCTCTGATTGGTCAAATTCCAATTGAGGAACGCAAGTTATTTTTGTATAACCTGGATTGGTATGGGGACACACCCCCTTGAAAACCAGAAGCCGGAACTATTTTTTCTCTCTCTCTAAATTTACATAGCAGCACTGTTTTCAGCCTTCTATGGAATAGAAAGTCATCTTGTATAATAAGATACTTCGGTTTGATACACATGTTGCTTTCTCGTTGTCAATATTAGCATCTACTTGTGTGCAAATCACTGTTGTAAAACATCTTTCTCTGTATGTATGGTCGAATAATAGATTAAAACAAAGATAATATATTTGAATTAATGATTTGCTAAGTAAGCATTACCCAGTTCATTTTGAAATAAATTTATCACTGGGGAAAAGGGGGGAGGGTTGTTTCATTGCTTGATCTGTCTTTCAACAAAGCAAACAAAAATTCATACGTCACATTTTATCACATGACGTTAGACAGACACATTGACATGTGGATCGCGATTTGTCACTTGCTTACATATTTTCTTGTGTTGGATTTAGTATTAGCGACAACATTGCATACAAGGGTAAGTTTTTATATAGTAGAAGTTTTCACAGAGTTAAAAGCCACAAATTATTGCATTTTCTGATATTTGAAGATTTATTTTGGGTAGGCCTAAACAATGCAATTTCCCGTATTTTCTCAACCTGTCGGAGATGAGTGACTTCAAAGTCGATCTCTATCTTTTAAGGGCAACGAAATACACATTACATGCATAGTGTACACATATTTTCTATCATGACAATTTTCACTTTTGATACAATATTTTGATAAATGACTAGGCTCTGTAGAACTAAGATTAGGTCTAAAGATGGGGACCTTCAAAGCTAGACGCTTCGTGCCGTTGTTGCTAAGTGAATCATTGTGCGGCTCAGATGACTTGTATTTTTCCGAGTTTATGTACATTTTGATAAACGAAGGTTAGCATCTTTGTCTCTTGCATTAAATTATAAGGAATGACTTTAATTCTGGGGCAAATTATATGAGTATAACCTGGTTTGGGTCCGCTTTGCGTAAACTGACCCAAACCAGGTTATACTCGTATAACTTGCCCCAGAATTAAAGTCATTCCTTAAATGAATTCTTATCCCCATCAATGACACAATTTTTGCATATTTAAAGCAAATGTATCATCATATTTCTTTTTGCAAGCGAATATATTACAATTTGATAACCATGCATCTGTGTTTAGTTTTGCAGTATGACATATAGCTTGATATGTGACTTAGAGGGCTGCAAAATTTATTGATTTCTGACACATACCATTTGATGTTGTATTAGACATTGAATAATGAGTCAATGTATCCTACTTGTATATAACTATATATTGGATAGGTATTCAGAAAATCTGACAAGCTTGTTATCCCCGGATTGTCGCTATTTACTGGAGACATTGGAGTATGATGAAACCAAGTATCCAGGTATGTGAATGTATTCTGCACGTCATGTGCTTGCATTAATTTACTTTTTTCACTTTTAGAATCTTTGCTTATTGTAGATTCCTTATCTTACGCGAGTACTAGATATGGTGAAATGACTCGTATATGTCAAATCGTGTGAACATGAATTCACGAGTCATCTGTTAATCAAGAGTTCTTATATGTATTTAGCCACAGTTAATCAAAAGTGAGAAATTTCATTTTGCGAGTGATGTCTGTTGTAAAATTACGTCATGATAAATCCCTCGCATTTTTCTAGGAATCTACAGTATTAGAGTGAGTTAGAATCCAGCTGTAGACCTGTAAACTTCTTTTATCTTCTACTTTTCAAAATCTGAATTTTCGAAGATGGTTTTCTCAGAAACCAAAATTGTTACCCTGTGTTAAGTCTGGTATTATCATTTCATTATTACTTAAGTCACATGTCAGGCAGGAGTTTATTGCCATCAGAACATTTTCAGGTAGTGTATCAGGCCTCTGTAAGTGATCTTTTGGGTTGTTCGTGCGTATGTACATGATAAATTGTCTGTCAGTCTGTCTGTAAACTTCACCTCTGTAACAGCTTCAGACCAAATTCCTATGAAGCATCTGTGGATTAGGAAATAGCAAAATTCATTGAGATGTTTTCTGATATGATGGTTTGGTTGTATACTGTTTAAAGGACACATCTCATGTTTTCAAAGTATACAAAATAACATGCATTTTGTCTTTTTTATGCTTATAGTAATTAATTCTAATAGTTCTTTCGCCGAAATTTTGTTATAATTAAACACAATACAGACTTAAATCTAAGCCCCGATTTAAAAAAAGTCTAGTTAATTAGGTAGGTAGTCACATGGTACAGTGACGTCACATGCGCCCTTCGGATTGTGAAAGTACTGTAAGATATTATTAAAAACTCAGCTTTTAGGGGCCTAATTTATTCACCATGGGCAACGTTTAAATCGATGTTGACAAATTTCCCAAGTTTTATATGTTTTCGCCACCAGTGCATACAACTAGCAATGTAAAACCCAATCATAGTGAGGGAAGCGATTATGAAATCGGCAATATTGCGAGTAAATAATGTTTATATGGGTCACTGTCTACGAACTGTTTGGTAATTTATTCCTTTATGCATCTGCAATTGGCGCTGTTTTTCTAAAATAAACAGTGCAATCATTATTTATTTTTTGGATTAGACAAATTATATGTTACATTGTTGACAACTAGGCCCTTGGCCAAGCTACTGTCACGGGTGCATTTCAGAAAGAAAAAACCCCCACACAAATCAATAAAAATAATCATGTTTAAAGTGGAAATCACATTATTTTATTTTGATAAAACAATGTTATTATTTTTGAATTGTATTCAGCACGTCGTTAGGAAGTGGGAGCACAGCGTTATACTGACACACTCTTGAAAGATTTTACGATTTCAATGAGGAAATAATTTTATAATTCAATTTAAAGTTAGGAAATACAATATTCTGTTACTTATATAATTAAAAGTTCAATTATTTTGTATCATTAAATTTGTTTTGTAAATCTACTAGTTGTTAGAAACTGAGAGCACAAGTTACATTGTATATAGGTTGTTACAAGGTGAAGGTCAGTTGATCCGAGTGTGTATTGAATTGAAGACCAAAACAGAATATATGCTGTAGGCCTACCAGTGCTTATAGCTTCGATATATCCATTTTCTCGCAGTTTATTAGGGTCTCTGTCTAAGCGGTTTTTGAAAAGGTGACTGGGTGTTTGTTTTTAAGGTAAAGTTCTTGCTCCAACAAAAAATTATCCACGTCTTTCTTCTCGTACCTTCCTTCGAAAAATAGAAAAGTACTCAGTCTAAATCCTTTCTACCGACAACTAGTACACCAGAGCACGGCACAAAACATCTTAATGCAATATTATATACAAGCCATTCATGTGATAATTGTTTTTTTGTCAATTAAATCTAAT
Source organism: Ostrea edulis (assembly GCF_947568905.1). Lineage (NCBI taxonomy): Eukaryota > Metazoa > Mollusca > Bivalvia > Ostreida > Ostreidae > Ostrea > Ostrea edulis. Next base: position 15,209,119 of record NC_079167.1, on the reverse strand, counting down.
CTGTTTATGAAATGGCTAATATATGTTTACAAACCCAAGGGCGCATATGATGTCACACATAATGGTAAAATAGTGAAAGAAAATATGCATATCACAAGATTTGAATTTCATCACTTTCAAACTTGAAAACGACGCAAAATATTTTATTTAAAACACATTTAAAGTAGTTTTAGGCATGAAAAGAATTAATTTTGTTGAAAAGTTTAGAAACATGCATTGTGTCCTTTAACATCCCTCTTGAGAAATTATTCACTCATATGGAGATGTCACCATTGCTGGTGAAGGGCTGCAAAATTTAGGCCTATGTTCGGTGCTTATGGCCTTTGAGCAGGGGGGGGGGGGGGTATCTTTATCATGTCACACCTGCTGTGACAAGGAGCCTTTGTTTTTTGCAGTCTCATCCAAAGGACCACCCCATATAGTCGCCTCTTAAGACATTAAGCAAAGGGTACTGCTCAGGACCTATTCTAACCTGGTTCCTCATGGAACTTTTTGATATGAAAATTCAATTCTTTTTTCAATAATGGCTTTCGAACAGAATAATGATAAAATTTTAATAATTTACAATGGATTACAATGACAGGTTGGATTGCAATGACAAGGGGTTTAATGGTGTACATTGGATTACAATGACAAAGGTTTAATGATTTACATTGGATTTCAATGACAAAAGTTTAATGATTTACATTGGATTTCAATGACAGAGGTTTAATGGTTTACATTGGATTTCAATGACAGAGGTTTAATGGTTTACATTGGATTTCAATGACAGAGGTTTAATGGTTTACACTGGATTATAATGACAGGTTTAATGGTGTACATTGGATTACAATGACAGAGGTTTAATGGTTTACATTAGATTAGAATGACAGAGGTTTAATGGTTTACAATGGATTACAATGACAGAGTTACAATGGTTTACACTGGTTTACAATGACAGAGTTTTAATGGTTTACAATGACAAAGGTTTAATGATTTACATTGGATAACAATGACAAAGGTTTAATGGTTTACATTGGATTACAATGACAAAGTTACAATGGTTTACATTGACAAAGGTTTAATGATTTACATTAAGTTACAATGACAAAGGTTTAATGATTTACATTGGATTACAATGACAGAGGTTTAATGGTTTACAATAGATTACAATGACAGAGTTACAATGGTTTACACTGGTTTACAATGACAAGAGTTTTAATGGTTTACAATGACAGAGGTTTAATGGTTTACATTGGTTTTCATTGACAGAGTTATAATGGCTTACAATGGATTACAATGACAGGGGTTTAATCATTTTAGAATTATTTACTTTGGGTTACTTTATATGTGATATTATTTTAAATATATAAGATTAAGTGTGATATTCAAAGATCATAACATAGTATACATTCAAGTCTGTATAAACGTTCATGCTTAAGGACAAGATTGAAAGAAGTAAATCAATGACAATTTGTAGTATGCAAACTTGTTTATGTAAGTATATGAGAACTGGGGTTTTCTTCTTTTTCAAACCAAGGAAATTCTTTTCTCTGAATGTTTAAAGTATAATGCTGATAAGAAATTAAGAATGTATTGCAACACAAGTGATAATGCCAATTTATCAGGATTAGTTCAATTTTTTCTTTCTGATTATAAAACTCATTAGTTTTTAATTGTAGGGCCTCCGTTTTATGTGTCAGAACAGCAGGTTCATGATCTGTTTGGTAAGTTCATCTAGTTTTGTTTGACTTAAACAGAATGAATAAATTTTTCATGAAAGTATTTCTGATCGAAAATAAAGTGTTCAGCATATATGCTATGGAATAGTGGCACAACTATTAAAGACACTTTTGTCAGAAATTTTATTTAGTGAAGGCTTTAACTGCCGCTTTTTCCCCTTCAAACTGGTGACTCTTCACATTATAACAGCTGACTACAGTTACATACAGGTACATGTATAATCAAAGTATTGAACAAAGAATGATCAAGTACATGTATAGGTATATAGTTGCAATTCATATACAATGTAAATGTTCAGTGATTATTCTTAATTGTTTTGTAGGTGACAGAATGAACATAACAAAATTGGAAAGAGCATATGCCCTAGAAGAAAGACACCAAACTTGGGGAATAGACAGTTTGTTCGAAAATTTGTTCTTGATGACATTAAAGTGATGAACACTACACTAAAACTTCCTGAAAGTCTTCAGATGAAAGAGAGAGAGAGAGAGAGAGAGAGAGAGAGAGAGAGAGAGAAAGTCTTCAGATGAAAGAGAGAGAGAGAGAGAGAGAGAGAGAGAGAGAGAGAGAGAGAAAGTCTTCAGATGAAAGAGAGAGAGAGAGAGAGAGAGAGAGAGAGAGAGAGAGAGAGAAAGTCTTCAGATGAAAGAGAGAGAGAGAGAGAGAGAGAGAGAGAGAGAGAGAGAAAGTCTTCAGATGAAAGAGAGAGAGAGAGAGAGAGAGAGAGAGAGAAAGTCTTCAGATGAAAGAGAGAGAGGTTTATAAATGTTGTACACTAAAACTTCCTGAAAGTCTTCAGATGAAAGAGAGAGAGGTTTATAACTTCCTGAAAGTCTTCAGATGAAAGAGAGAGAGAGAGAGAGAGAGAGAAAGTCTTCAGATGAGAGAGAGAGAGGTTTATAAATGTTGTACACTAAAACTTCCTGAAAGTCTTCAGATGAAAGAGAGAGAGAGAGAGAGAGTCTTCAGATGAGAGAGAGAGAGGTTTATAAATGTTGTACACTAAAACTTCCTGAAAGTCTTCAGATGAAAGAGAGAGAGGTTTATAAATGTTGTACACTAAAACTTCCTGAAAGTCTTCAGATGAAAGAGAGAGAGGTTTATAAATGTTGTACACTAAAACTTCCTGAAAGTCTTCAGATGAAAGAGAGAGAGAGAGAGAGAGAGAGAGAGAGAGAGAGAGAGAGAGAGAGAGAGAGAGAAAGTCTTCAGATGAAAGAGAGAGAGGTTTATAAATGTTGAGCAGACCTGTTTTTGATACATGGGTCGTAAGTTTGATTTAGGAAGAAATAGGAATTGATTCAGATACCTCATTTTTTGTGCCATCTTTAGATGGGATATATTATGTAACAGTGGGTTCAGTTGTCACTCAACATATTACCTGTGAATTAGAACAGTAATGATGTATTTCATATTATCAACAGGGAACACAAAGAAAGCTATTTTTACTAATTAATCTAATGATAAATTTTTCTACTTTTTACAGCAGATTTTATAATATGCCTCTGATATAATTAAAAATTTAATGATTTATTGAATTTACTTAGGATTCATTAAAAAATCATTGCATTTGACTTTGAAAATGATTGTTGATTTATATTGTAAGAAATATATAAGATATACCTGTTGTGATAATCATTAATTCTTCTATATTTTACTGGTACATTTGTATATATTACAAGTCTCTTTATTCAATTAACTGGTGCTATATTTCAAAATGAAAATATGTTACATGATGTGAGAACTACATGTAATTGAAGTGTTGAATTAAATGAAATCTTCTAAAAAAGTCGTTATTTTATATCTTCGGGGTTATAATACATCTACAATATTCATATTCCATATTTTAAAATTGATGTGTTATGGTAGACAAGAATTGGTCAATGTGGAAAGGAATTCCAATTACTTACAGGAATCAAAATTACATTCAGGTGTGTATTTGTGTTTTTGAGTTTGTGTGTGTGCAGGAACTTTAAATGCTAATTCTGAAGGCTTGGATGTATCATTCATACTTTGAATTATTAGCACATGTTTGTCAGAGTTAAAGTGCATGTGGATGTTTAAATGCTAGGAAATTGATTAAGGATATGACCATGTAAAGTACAATAACTAAAGAGAAACAGTAAAATAAAACTTTTATCTAATCAAAAGCATGACCCTATTGAGTTATAAAAATGCTTAGAGTTCACACTTGAGTTGTTTTTTTTATAAAGTATATTTTGAGTTTCTACATAGAAGAGGAATTTTGATTGATTGATGTTTTCAGCGATGAGCAAATGGCAACCAGAGCATCAGTATGCAGCGTCTTAGGTCAAAAGATGATTTTCTTTTGCATCTGCTGACTGTAGATGAGACTTGGGTTCATTATTATGAGCCAGAGAATAAAGCTCAGAGTCATCAGTGGGTAGGGCCTGAGTCCCCGGTGCCAAAGAAGTTCAAGACACAACCATCTGCTGGCAAGGTGATGGCCACAGTATTTTGGGACACAAAAGGCGTTATTCTGTTTGACTTTTTACCCACGAGAAGTACAATAACTGGAGTGTACTATGCAAACTTGCTAGACCAGCTGAGAACCGTCCTCCGTGAAAAACGCCGAGGTAAACTCTCTAAAGGTGTTTTCCTGCAACAGGACAACGCGAGAGTCCACACTTGGCAAACTTGAAATTGGATATCCGTGGACGTCATTTCCGGTCTGACGAAGAAGTCGTGACGGCAGTTGAGGAGTGGGTTAATGGAAAGGACCCTGGCTTTTTCAGTTCTGGGCTGATGGCACTTGAACACCGTTGGTCTAAGTGCATCACACCAGAGGGCAATTACATCGAAAAAGAAGAGGTGGATCTCAACCGGAAATAAGTTAGGCTGGTTACTTATTGACTCGCCCTCGTAGTATTGACTTGAAAGTTATTTAAGAATTAAAGATAGCGTTTTCCTGCATCATCCACGAAAACAAAATCTACGTCTACTCTTCTACGACTTGGAAATATGCAGCCGATCGTTTACCTATATAGCAACGAATTTGGTCATCGTGACATCATGGCAGTTTTCGATACGGACTAGGCCTACACGTACATGTCTTTTGCAGACGAAAAGGGTGAGATGGTAGGGTATACCATTTCTATTTTGAAAAAGATATTTCAAGTACAGTGTATTTAGTTTGATGATGATATATCAACTTCTTTGACTACACAGTCCAAGAAAACTACACATACGTGGAAGAGGATTAACTAGTCTTGCCTCACCATGTTTGTTTACATGTGTATCGATTTCGGAATGAGGACGATTGATTTATATTAAATGTTCCTCAGTCATTTATGAATTTGTTTTGCAACATATATTGTTTAATTCTTTGGATTATATAAAATTGAACTATCAGTTACCGACTTTATTGTTGTATTAGCAAACATGAAGTGCAAACAAGATGTGTATCAATTTTCTCATAATCATTTATTGCGGATGAAGGCAAATCGTAGAATTACGACTGCGGCATTCCTTTGATCTTTGCAATAACTGGTAGAATTAAACGTATCAGCTGAAAGTCACCTGACATTGACTCGTCTCCATATTTGGTAATGATTTCCATATTTGAACGATGGTAAAGGAATTTTAGTAGTCCAAAAAGGACAAACTCTAAATTCATAAAATAAACCATCGTATACAATATGTAAGCGTTATTTATTCTAAATTCAAATAAAAGGTGAAAAACCAGAAAACACATTTTCCATCAATTTCAAGAATGCCATAATCCTTCGGAATATTTTTGGTCATTACAGAACATTGCTCTTTAAATTACGAAGGATAAACAATAAAGCTGTATACAATATGAAAAGTGGACATACGTGAAGACAGTTTTAAGTATAGTAACATATATACAAGATGATAATTTGTCTATATCGTAAGAGTAAAGCAAAGTTGCCCATATTTAATACGGAGTTGTTTCTATTCTGAACTGACACAAGTTGTACCAGTTTAAACATAAAAGCACGGACGAATACTACGTCTTTAGTACATGTAGATCTGGTGTTTTTATACAATGGATATATCAAGATAAAATGATACTCGTCTTCTATTTCGTTAACATAACAAGATTCACATAATCGAACTTGTCTTGCTGTGCAAAAGTTTGAAATAGCGACTTGCGGAAATGGTCCCTATGAGATTGCAGAGTCATGTTCATTTGCAAAAGAGTCGTCACGCATGACATTCAATGATAACTGACGAGCGCCGAAGTGCACGTTTTGGACATCACCAATATGCGATATATCAACTACTGAATCAGCATCTTAGCGTAAATCTGTTAATAACCAAGAGACTGGTATCTCTGAACGTGGATTGCATCCTAGAGAGACTGAAGGAAAGACACCAGATCTTGTTCTATTGCACTCATTTACCAACCACATTAAGGTAATTCCATACTTGCAGTTTTATGTGAAAAAAGTATAAAAAGTGTATTTGTTTCCACTTATTAGAGTTAACACTAATAAATTATCCAATAAAATATATAGGCCATAAGACTTTTTAAGATGCAAGAAATGCATAAACAGAATCATATAAATTGCAATTTTCCTTAAAGCTGTATGACCCGATGTTCATGTATTATTTTTGTACATTATTACTTTAAAGCAGATTAATTACTTTATAAAGTTATTAACTTTCCCATAATTACATGCTTGAAAACGTCTGCATGTAAAAGAAAACAGTGAGAATATTATTTAGAAAGTAAATATAGTGTGGTACATACATAAATCATCCCATAATAGACGTCTATAAATAGAACCACGCGCGTCAGGGGAATCCCAACATAATGTACATTGTATTAACTCATACGCAAGTGTCTAGTTTTAAGGCTGAAAGAGCGTAAAACAACGAAATACTAAGAGCTATTTGATATTTTTATTTCTATGAAACTTATGGCACGGTACTGTTGTAACAAAATACACAGCTTTACACAGATAAGACCACCGATGATGAAAGTTTGAACTCGTCACGTGACTGTTACTTGAAATGGCAGAGTGACGCGGTTATTTGTAAACATCGATTTAAAATCAAATAATTTGGGTTAAAACAGGTGAAATGATGTATGATATGTCATACAGCCTCATAACTACATACGTGCGATGATTTAATAGCGTTTTTACGAGATGGAAAAAAATATTGTAATTCGGACCATACAGCTTTAAACAACGTTATCAAAATTCCATAAGAACTGGTTATGACGATATAATAGTATTCATAACAATTTCATAAAACTCATGTTTCTTCACAAAAATATACAAAATGTCTGTGAAAAACAAAGGAAATATATCTCATAATAGACTTGATAAAGAAATCAATAAAAACAGAGTTATTGCCCTTGTATTCAATATTTTTAAACACATCATTCATTATTAATATATAATTCATTAACTTAGATTTTTGAAATAGTTTATGTTTAAGAAGATTTTTTACAATAACTATCGGAAAAGACTCCAACAAAATTTCTGTTCCTGTTATGCATAAATCTAAATAAATAATTGATTTTGCAAAATCTGATGACATCACAGGAGGGTGGATTTACTTTAAGTATGAGCCTAACCAATGTGTGGACGAAATGGATAGAATATCGTGCATCAAGAGTGACCATGCAGTAAAATAATTGTATCCCTTGCCACACCCAGGGCGTCACCATACCAATAATCAGATTCTTAATGCGCTACTGAAACAAAACTTGCATGAAAATCCTTCTGTGTTAACATTAGATCATTCCTACATGCTACAAGAGGGTGGCCCGGTGTTGTAGCATAGACTCCCTCCCCCCGGAAAAGCGGGCCTGGGATAGATCTTCCCCCATAGGGAAAAAAAGCACCCCAGCATATAATTTCCCCCTATGTACAAAGTCAGTATAGAATTTCCCCTTGGGCGGAAAAACCGCCCTAGTATAGAATTTTCCCCCTCCTGTTTCCGGATTTCATCGACCAAAATCTTTTTCTTCTCATGTAGAAGCTTTTGAATAAATATAGAATGAAGCAAACCCATGCAATTGAAGATAATAATCAATGAAATGTTATTATTGCTATAAAGAGGTACATGTTATTAAAAAAAAAAGTTACAAAAAGAAACAAATATGAGCTGTTTAAAAATTGTTACAGTTTAATGAAATAGATATGCGCTCATTACTATTACGATATTCATAAAATAAAGTAATTTTTTTTTAGATATTGAAGTTAGGTTTACACGCTGAAAACTTTGAATTGCATATAGTAAATACAATATGCTTCCCAAAAGACTTTAACGATGGTCAATATCATTAGGGTTTTCGTAAAAAGTCGACTAAAAGATATGCAATTAAAATATCTAAAAGGTAAATTAGATGCACTGTATAAATAAAAGTAATTTAATTTTCCCGTTTATTTAAATTCGAAATTTTAAATTAAGAAGACATTAACTTCTTCCCAATTTCACTATTTCAGATGTTAGATACTGGTAGATAACAGCAAAGACTTGAGATGTATGAATGAATACCAATACACGATTTGAATAATTTCCTCTTTTTTTTTCTTTTCTTTAAAAACAACAACATAAGATGATAATTGTGAAACACAAGACCCTGCTCAAAATTAAAAAAAAAATAAAAATTCCTGGATCTAGATAAGGAAGAGAATTCTAGTAATAGAATCGAACTGGAAACGGATACATAGCTAAAATGTAAGAAGGGGAAAAAAAGCGTAATGTCATTTAGGGGGAAATTCTTTACTGGGGCGGTTTTTCCTATGGGGAAAATTGGGCCCGGGTTAATTCTTCCTAGGGGAAAATTCTATGCCAGGCCCATCTTTCCGGGGGGAATGTCTATCCCCGGCCCGTTTTTCCGGGGGGCTATTCGGGGGAAATTCCATGCTACAACACCGGCACTGCACCTGCTGTGTGACAATAGAGTCCACCTGAATGAGTAAGGAGTCTCTCTATTGGCCTCCAGTATGAAGAGAGTGACACACAGCTCCCTAGGAATAGAAACTGTTAACAGCCATACATGTAGATCAAGGTTGAAGTCCAGAGCAAAGTTTGGATTTGGTATAGAGAGAGGGTTTAGCCGAAATCGTTAGTGTAGCTTTATAAACACGTCTAATGTATTACGATTCTTAATTGTTACATTGTCTTACATTTACAACTATATTTAGTTGTATCATTAAGCATCATTACCTATCAAGGGCAATTAATCTATAGGCAAATAGTTTAATTCAGAATGACTTTAGTAGCAATTATTTTTTGCACTAAACCCCAGTTCTTTTGTAAAGATTTTTTCTTATGCTGTTGATTCCGATTTTGATTTCGTCTCACTTGTGTTACGTAAATTCAAGAGTGATTCTTCTGAATTACAAGTAAAGCTTTTTTAAAAAGCTTGCCGTCTTTAGCAGCAACTCTATAGAGCGAAGTTGAATTATGTCCCTTGTCTTCATTATTGAATTGAGCTAAAATAAATAATCTCACGGACATCATGCCTACAAAGCTGTGTCCTGACTCCCATTGTAAAAGTTTGTATTTATGAAGGGTATATGTACTGGAAATCAAAATCACTGTTCCCTGTATTAGCACTGATTAAAGCCTCTATATCAAATGAAACTGAGATTTTCAGTGTGTACATGTATATCAAAATATTTATTTTTTAACAAAGTTATGAAACAAAACAAACTAAAAAGATTTAAATTGCTCAAATTTGCCTAAAAATTATTCTTGCATATTGTACAGTACAACTGCTTAGAAATTAAGCAGGATAAAGACCTGAGAATATTGTAATAGTTTTGCCAAAAATTATATCATAAAATACATAGACTTTGATGGAAAAGATTAATAATTGTTATTCAAACTTGTGCAATTGTAAGGGAAAAAAATATTCTGAAGGAATAGGATAGTTTTAGAACAGATGTGTTGAAAAAAAACAAAAACTTTAAGTTTACCTGATACAGACAGTCTAAACTTACAGCAGGGGTAATTTTAAGCAACATAATATGTAATGAAATGTTACTATCCTACGGAAGCCGATAGGTGCCAGGGTATAGAATTAATATTTATTTAACTGGCGGCCGCCACTTAATTTAACTGGCGGCCGCCACTTATTATCTGGCGGCCGCCACTTATTATCTGGCGGCCGCCAGATAAATTAAGTGGCGACCGCCAGTTAATTTATCTGGCGGCCGCCACTTTATTTATGTGGCGGCCGCCACTTAATTTAACTGGCGGCCGCCAGTTAATTTATCTGGCGGCCGCCAGTTAATTATATGGCGGCCGCCAGTTAATTTAACGCGGCCGCCAGATAAATTAACTGGCGGCCGCCACTTAATTTATATGGCGGCCGCCACTCAATTCAAATCATTTATATGGCTGTCACCAGTTATTCAATTCCTCTCTCTTTCTCTATCTCTCTCTCAAAATGAAAGGGGTGCAATCCATCCCCAATGCTTAGTAATATGTATGTGATATATATATACAATTAAGAACATTGAATTATTGTTTTTCGATTGTACTGTTAAATACGTAGAACCACAGGGCTGACCTTCCATTTATTTGAACGTTCAATTTCTATTATTTTCACATTTAAACTAAATTATTTTCACATGTGAAATAAGATTAATTGGCCCCCACCCCACTCTTTTGGTGGTAGTAATGAATGGTAAAAATGTAATAATGAATGAACTGATCAATTGAAGGGTGAACGGAGCTCCCTCCCTCAAATTTAGGAGTACGAAGTTTGGACAAGAGACATTTTAGGTTCCTTTTCTGCTTGTCAACAATTGTAGAAGACAATTTCTCCTCCGACTGTCCCTATGCACTTTGAAAAACGATGCTGCGTGTTTGCGTACTATTCTAAATCTTTCCAAAATAATCACTCAGCGATACGAATTACATTGTTTTTGCAATGGACAGCCGCCATATATAAATTAAGTGGCGGCCGCCAGATAAAATAACTGGCGGCCGCCAGTTAATTTATATGGCGGCCGCCAGATAATAAGTGGCGGCCGCCAGTTAATTTATATGGCGGCCGCCAGATAATAAGTGGCGGCCGCCAGTTAAATTAAGTGGCGGCCGCCACATAAATTAAGTGGCGGCCGCCAGTTAAATAAATATTAATTCTATACCCTGGCACCTATCGGCTTCCGTACTATCCTATTCCTTCTTAAGATTAGCAAAGTTCTCAAATGCCACTAATAATAAAAACAAAAATGGTTGCATTGGAATCACTGATTGTCATTTAAAATTATCCCAAAACACAAGCAATCAAAACAAAAAACGGCGAGTTTTTCTGTTTGTATGCAAAAATGAAAACATTGTTGTAAATGAAGTAACCATAGAAATGCTTTGTATTAGTTGCTTTTAAAAAAGTAATGGGTCAATTTCATGAATTGCATTTTTCTTTTGTTCGTTTTGTCGAGTTTTTTAAGATTGAAAATCTTGAAAAATTGTTAAGTCGTACGAAAATTAGAACACCAGAAAATTATCTCCCTTGCCTTGAAGAGCATTTTAACCAATGAAATAATTGAAAATTTTCACTTCATGCACTTTCTACCAATGAAAAAAGAGAGGAAGTGCAAAGTCCGAAGACTGTAAAACACTTCAACTCTGTATACCGTCTTACCATGGCCATAACTTTTGAATGGATGTTGATTGGGCTTTCATTTTTCTCATGTGTATTCCTTGTGATAAGATCCTTCTTTTTGTACCAAAATTTTTAGCTCATGACCTTGACCTTGGATTTTGGTCCTATGGGAACATCAGTGTTTCACAAACACATCATGTTTATCAAATGGATCTGGAGACCATTTCAAAACTATATATTTACATGTACTACAAAGCAATGTCAGATGATAATCTTGATTCAATGAAATGAAATATTAAAACATAATGGTCAAGTGACTTAACTTTATCTATGTTTTAATTCCTTCGTAAAGCACACCATATAACTGTTTTTAGTTCACCTGAGCTGAAAGCTCAAGTCGGCTTTTCTGATCGCCTGTTGTCTGTCTGTAAATTTTTCACATTTTCGACTTCTTCTTCAGAACCACTGAGCCAATTTCAACTAAACTTGGCAAAAAGCATCCTTGGGTGAAGGGTTTTCAAGTTTGTACAAATGTAGGGCCATGTCCCCTTCAAAGGGGAGATAATCACAAAAAAGCAAAAATAGGGTGAGGCCATTTAAAAATCTTCTCAAGAACCACTGGGACTGAAGAGCTGAAATTTGCATGAAAGCTTCCTAACAAAGTGCAGATTCAAGTTTGTTAAAATCATGACTCCCCAGGAGTAGGCTGGGGCCACAATAGGGGATCAAAGTTTTGCATACAAATATATGGGGCTTCTCAAGAGCTAGGAAAGTAAAAATTTACATGAAAGCTTCCTGATATAGTGCAGATTCAAGTTTGTTAAAGTCATTAAAATCATGACCCCCAAAGGTAGGATGGGACCACAATAGGGGATCAAAGTTTTACAAACAAGTATATAGAGAAAATCTTTAAAATTCTTCTTCTCAAGAACCATTGGTTTTTACTGATAAAGAGTACCATATAACCAAATATGGAATACAGGCAAACAAAAATCCTTAAAGTCTGAATGATGGTGGCTTAGTACATGTAAGTCAGGACTTTAACAAAACTTGTGACTCGAAAGATTTATGAATACCTTGGAGATGTATGACATTGTTTTTCTTGTTGAAACCCACATTGGGTATGGTCAAATGCCACATAAAATAGGCCTTTTTACTTTCATACTGTATGTAGGCCTATGAGCAAGCATGACAATATACATTTTGGTGGTTTGGGCATTTTATGTAAAATCACACTAATTTTGACTACGGATAACTCCGTTTATCTGATCAAGATATAGGGCTCACGGCGGGTGTGACCGGTCGTCAGGGGATGCTTACTCCTCCTAGGCACCTGATCCCACCTCTGGTATATCCAGGCGTCCGTGTTTGCCCCACTCTCTAATTTGTATTGCTTGTAGGAGTTATGAGATTGATCACTGTTCGTTATCTTCACCTTTCATTAAACCACATATATCAATTCTCAAAAACACGTCAAATGATTTTCAGTGGATCAAACTAGACAAAAATTATTTTGGTCTCCAAGAAAATGTATATGTGTTGTAAGATGATCGTATATAATCCAACTTGTACATGTACATCATCGTATACTCTTGGACTGAATTACAATATAACTGAATGTCTAGAAAAAGAATTGATACAATATACATGTAGTAAATTAGGTCAATATTAATCTGTGGCGACTTTAATACTAGAACATCCAATTACAACAAGTCTCCTGGGTTAGACAGCATTTCAAATTATGATTAAATATGGTCATAATGCCCTACTACCATCTTTGAAAAAATCGTCAATGCTTGTTTGTCACATGGACTTTAAAATCGTGGGCCGAGGGATATATTACTGTTCTACATAAAGCTGGGGATATCAATAACCCAAACAATTACTGTGGCATTACCATCACTAGTACCATTGGGAAACTATTTAACAGAATTTTAAATAAAAGACTGGACAAATATCTAACAAACAACAAGATCATCTATGATTGTCAAATTGGTTTCTCGAAAAAAGCAAGGACATCTTATCACAGGTTTATTTTGAAAACTTTATTTGAAACATATTGCTCTCAAAAAGAAGGACGACTATATGCATGTTTCATCGACTTTAGAAAAGCGTTTGACACAGTCATACACGAGGGCGCTATTCCGGATTAATAACACCGTTATCGACGTTAGTATTACTTATCCTGTGTTATGATGTCGGCGACAGAAAAAATAACAGTGTCCAAAAAGAGAAAGAAAAACGGACAATATTCACTGAAACTTTTCCTATTCAGTTAGGGGTTGAACAGGGAGACAATCTGAGTCCAAACTTATTCAATATTTTCATTAATATTACTTCAGTAATATAACAGATGACAACATCCAGCTAGATGACAAATTACTTCATTGTTCAATGTATGCAGATTATATAGTCTTACTGTCCAAATATTCAAAAGGTCTACAGCAGAAACTTAACTGCCTTGAAGAGTTTTGCACTGACTGGTGGCTTGATATTTCCAAATCCAAAGTACTAATTTTTAATAAAGTTGCATGGTAGACACTAGAAAAAAAACTTCATATTAAACAAAAAACCCCTTGAATGTATTACTTTATAAAAATACTTATATTCATTCAGGAAAATTTACACTTGCTCGGGATGAACTTTACAAAAATGCTATAAAGGCACTTTTTCGATTACAAAAATATTTCTTATCATTGAACCCTAATATAAACACAGCTTTACATGTATTTGATCATACCATAAAATCCATAATATTTCATGGCAACTTGTACGACACGATTTAGAAATGGACCAATTGCTCTGGACGAATTACATTCAAAATCACTATGTGAGAAGCTACATTACAAATTTTGTAGATTTTTATTAGATGTGAATAACAAAAGTACAAAATTTACTGTTCTTTCTGACATAGGTAGATATCCTATGAGTTTCAACATTGTTCAGCATATTTTGAATTAATGGTTAGAGAACCTAGATGACACATTTCCTCTATTAAAAGCTGCATACTCTGCCTCAATATTCAACTTCAACAGTAATAAATCATCATGGTTTGGTTCCATTGATATGTTGAAACAACTACTTCCTCAGTTATAGCTTATAAGAGTTATGAGATTGATCACTATTCGTTATTTTCACCTTTCATCCATACATGACTATGAAATTATTTAACGGTACATTTTGTTAATATTGTAGCGATGTACATCTGAACATAATCACACATAAAATATACCTGACACATCAACAAGAGGCAGCAAGAGTCGGTGCTGAAGGATATGTCAAACAATACAAAATAGTTGGGCAAACACGGACCCCTGGACACACCAGAAGTGGGATCAGGTGCCTAGGTGGAGTAAGCATCACCTGTTGACCGGTCACACCCGCCGTGAGCCGTCTTCTGATCAGGTAAACGGAGTTATCCGTTGTCAAAATCAGCGTGCCAAGAACGGTTAAAATAAGAAGTTCAAGGTCAGAGCATCGTAACGAGGGAGACGAAGTGTATTTCCATCAATCATACAACAGAGAACGTCTAATCGGGTGAATATTAACGATTGAGAAGCAGGGAACAGTTTCGCACTATAGGTCTGGTCAACTTTCTTTAAAATTGGAAATACCCCATATTTCAAGTGATAATGCATACGTAAAAATATATACAATAATTTAAGGATACATATTAGCTGAGTGCTTAATGCAAATGATGATATGCAACATGGAGGTGTCACCATGAGTCCTAGCATATAGATGGGTGCAAATACGTATTAAACTAAGACACGTGGTCAGTTGCTGAAGAAATTCCGGTGAAAACATGTATGGTCCAGCAAAAGGTCTGTAGCTGAGCCGAAGGGAAGGTGGATGGCCCCATATGAACGGTAGATTTTTAAGAAGGGCGGACAGGGTTCTTAATCGTGCACTGTGCCTAAATTCCCTCGCTGGTACTGTGATGCTGTGGGGGTGGTGCGGATTAGCCCATATGAGAAAATCAAAGCAAGAAAGGGGCACCTGCTCAGAGCATGTTTTGTGCACCAGCACCAGTATGTATAGATTACATGTAATTTAGAGTCATAATTTATTAACTACACCAATAAAAGGGAAATCTGATTTTTCATTATTTTGGCATAACCTGACTTTGATGTATACCCCTTACCCACATGTTTCAGACCCCCTCCCCCAAAGAAAACTCTGCTACATTGGGCTGTGTAATCTGATTACGGTGAGGATTTATCGCATGAAATCATTCAATTTGTTCATTCCGCCTGGACAGAATGATTTCAAGCGATGCATCCAGCATTTTTCCATACTCTTTTTCTCAGCATCGGTCCATGTTGGGTTATGATCAATAACTAGTCTACTTGCATGTCTTACATGTACCAAACGTGACCTTCTTTGTTGAGTACGTGTTCTCCTACGGGTTCGGTCACGCATTTGGTTTTGATGGTTGAGCGGTGGTGGTTGATGCCAAGTCTGATATTTGCAGTTGTTCTGTATTGCGTGACGTGTGAGATAGGAAGCTCCAGGTAAGGAAGTTCATTAGAACAGGTATTGATTAGACCTATGTTGTAATTATTCATCTATAACAACTTCCGAGATTCCCGCCTAATCCAGCAGTGGTCATAGTGAAATCATCAATTTAAAGCACACATGTATAAAGTTACAGTGTTTCTTGTAATGAATATGTATTAGTAAGATTTATTTGGCAGCACCTTTGATAAAACTGCATATGCGACGTCCCAGAAAGTGCCCTCTTATTTGTTTTTCTACGGCAGCCGTTAAATGCTAAAAATGTCTTATTTATTCTGCGGAACGTTATTTTGTCGACCAGACTCTGTGGCATGTTGGGAGCTAGACGTTTACAGCATATTTAATTGCTATACATTAAAAACTTGAATGAATGATGTCATAACCCTTAATTACAATTTAAATAAAATATGCAAATTTTAATGTATACCCACAAAACAACGACGTGACCGTCAAGGCAAATCCAGAGATATGCTCTGGAAATCTGGATACATCTTTTGAAGATAATATCGGGATTATAGTTTAATTCGTCTGTCTAAACAAGGGTATTCTTCTGAATTGAGGGAAGACAGTTCGTTTGAAAGAGTACATAAAATTAGCAATTACAAGGTACAAGAGCAACAACTTGTCTGTCGAGAGAGGGTGAAACGTCATCATAATGTCATTGTAAGTTGTCTGGGCATTTATAACTTTTGAAGCAATGGAATGTAGGCAGAATTACGAAATACACATTTCAAAACAACAACGAATGGGTGTCCCATTCTTAACTTGAGTGATCATTGTTCGCTTATTGATTCCCTATCATCATAATCTTATGTAGTGGTCATCCGTCTGACATCTCTAAAGCTTACAGAAGGTACAAACTTACTATCCAGAACGACTTATGAGGGTGATCGGTGGGGAAATAACATGTTTTGGATACACTTATGGTTCTGTATAAAATAATTTCAATCTTGGGGGGGGGGTATGTACATAAGATGTATACAAGCTATCCACACCTCAGGTGCCGGTGGTTAGAATAGGTCCTCAGTACCCCTTGCTTGTCGTAAGAGGCGACTATAAATGGGGCGGTCCTTCAGATGAGACCGCAGATACCAAGGCCTCGTATGACAGCAGGTGTGGAAAGATAAAGATCCCTCCCTGCTCAAAGGCCGTAAGCCCCGAGCATAGACCTAAATATAGCCCTTCACCAGCAATAGTGACGTCTCCATATGAGTGAAACATTTTCGAGCGGGACCTTAAACAATATAAAACCAATTAACCTATAAATATTTTTATTTAACAGTTCTCAGTCAGACAATGAGCAACCCTCAGTTTACTGAAGTGTCACAAAACTTCTGGGAGGATATCTGGAAAGAACAACAAATTGGATTCCATAGAGACCATGTTGATTTGTAATAATACTTTACGTAATAAATTTGGAATTTTTTTTTTTATCGAGACACTACAGCTGATTTTTCCTCATTTTAATCAAATGATTTTTTAAAACACGTATCGATGAAATGATAGAAATAATATCGATGCTGACAATTTTGAATAATTTGAATGCATCAATTTGCTCTCAGTTGCGCTTTGAAGATCATTCGGAATTCAAAGGTTTCTTCGTGATGAATCGGACACTTAAATGCATATTTACATCACATGATTTTGAATGACAGCAAAGGTGTTGTGTAGAAATTTATTTAAATATCCCTTAGGGGGTCGACGCTCGCCTTTCAAGTATGAGAACCGCCGCGGTGGTCTAGAGGTTAGAACGTTAGCCTCGCATGCGGAAGGCCGGGGCTCGAATCCCGGCCGCGACAGATCTAAGTCGTTAAAACAGGTAGTGACAGTTCCATCGACAAACACTCGGCATCGGGTGTGAATGTCACGGGTCCTCGGAGATTACCTTAAAAACGGAAGTCCCGTGTCACATTGGGTGTGGCACGCTAAAGAATCCTTACTGCTCAATGGCCGTAAGCGCCGAGCAAAGACCTGAATTTGAAGCCCTTCACCGGTCTTGGTGACGTCTCCATATGAGTGAAAAATTCTCGAGAGAGACGTTATACAAGATACAATCAATCAATCAAGTATGAGATTATTCCCTGCTTCTTATAATTAAGTAATTATAAATCATTATTTTAATAGAAACCTTTCCATGTTCCTATTGACCAATGTTTTTAAACTAGTAACACATGACGTATTCAGATAAAAATAACACTTACTTTTAAAGCAGGTCTCCGCTAGTCCCAGTGGCAGATTTAGAGGGGGTTATGGCCCCGTCCCTATTTCACTGTAAATTATGAGTAAAACTTCAGATTTGACACCCAAATGCCCGTGTACTTTAGCTAATACTTGACTTTCACATGCCCCCCCCCCCTCTTCGGAAATCCTGGATCTGTCAGTAATTCTGCGTGTTTCTCTTAGCTACGGTCAAACTGATCCCAAAGTAAATTTTAGTTCACGTATTAGTTTTATCTCATTCTATGTTTACATCTTTATTCGCATAATCTGTCAAAATTCTGGGTTGATCATTGTCAAAAACTCACTTTCGGTTGCACTTCTTTTACCTCCCGTGGGACACAACGCCGATGTTTTCGCTGGGAGGTGTGTCTCGGCTTCTTTATGCGATTGGTGACTTTATCATTTCTTATTGGGATATTCAACCAATGAAAAAATCCCCTATTTCCAATGTCCGGGAGCATAGAAAAACTTGGTTTTCGCAGCGAAGATTTTAACAAGTTTTAAAACTTCCAGCGAAATGTTTTACAACTTCTATTGTCAGTTTGTTTTGAAATTATGTAATTTTATTCAAAATATTAACATACTTAACAACTTAACTCTTTCCTCCTTCATTCGGTCCACTTTTGTGAGCATTGACTCATTGATTTTACATACCCGATTTAATTTATTCGTACAAAGGCTGTACGCAAATGACGCGTCTGTTGGGTGCAAGTATAGGCACTCTAGAGCATAACTATACTGTTCAAGTGAAGATTTTGACGACAGAGCCTTGTAACCCCGATCTTTGATAGTGGCACGACAAAAATTACTGCTAACGCTGAGAGTTTTGGGAATACTTACGGCGATTCTCATTGCTCCTCGATAGGTCATGTATGATCATGCATTTTAATGAGTTATGTGAAAATATCGGCGTTGTCTCCCACGGGAGGTAAAAGAAGTGCGACCGACCGTGGGTTTCTGACGATGTGGGTCTATCCACTACATTTTCTCTCACTGGACGACATGCTGCACTGTTTACCGTCTATGTGCATGCGTCTGAAGACCGAAAGGAGGAGACTTGATGTTTTTTGTATAGGCCATCAAAAAGTATTACCTTTTGTGTTAAAACGAGAATTTTCAACTATGCAACAAAATTTGAGAAAGCTCTGGGAAAATTGTAATTTCATGAATTTTGCACAAAATGTGCTGTAGTGTCTCTGCATGATATCGAATTATTTTTATGAACCACACGCGGTTCTGGTTCCCGAGAAAATTATCAATTTACGTCTTATGACACACAAATTTTATATCGTTAAATTAAACTTTTTTTTATTTGGCAGGTTGCTAGAGAAGCACATTGATAAACTGATCAATGGCAGACAGAGAATTAAGATTTTCGTTCCCTTGTGTGGAAAATCCGTAGACATGAAATGGTAATGGTATATAGGCAATGTTTTACAGCAATGATATACAGCTAATGAAATACAGGTACATTGTATCTGGGTTCTCTCTTCCACCAATAAAAAACTGGGCGCCACCAGATAACTGAAAAATTGTTGAGTGTGGCGGAAAACATCAATCAATCAATCTTATACAAAATGATAGCATTTGTAAATATATTCCAAGTCCCTACATTAAAGACGGTATAACATGTACGATTAAAAGGTTAGCAATTTGGTCTTCTGGTCTAAACCGCTGGACACGATTATCTCTTTTATTTTCATATTTGTTTTGGTGGCTAATATATTCTATATTTGATCACTGATTTTTTTGTAACATATTGTCAAACAATAAAATTGTCAATTATCAGTTTATCAGAAGAAAAAAAACATATGATAAAAATATGTGTATAGTATATATTTGGATGAATAGGCATTTTCTTCGCCTTATTCACCCATCTTCTTTATAAAATACCCCTGAGATGTGGCATGATATATATCTTTGGCTATGTCTAGCTTGGACATGGTTTTGTCATACATTTCAGCCGGCTAATTAATTATAGGGCATTCTATTGTAGATCGAATTGAGAATTGAGAAATCGATTGATATTTAACTAATCTCTATAATGGAAATGAACATATATTTTTTCCAGGATTTTCCAGCACTCGTCAATGATATCGATCGACATCTCTGAGGGTGATCAGGATTCCATTTCTCTTTAAAAATGAGTGAAACGTGGGCTTGTTTCCATGTATGACAAACGTGCACTTCTTAAGAACAAGCTTACTCAGGGGCTTATGATTAGAGTTACAAGGTCTTTTCAGCACTCCTGGCGAAAGACTGTCAAAATATGTGGTCAAGTAGGATACAATATTTGTAGCTGAATAAATACATCTTATTATGATCTTCAGTTTCAACCTGTTCGGGTAAATCTGGTTCTGAGACCAGTTGATTAACACCAGAGAAACATCTACTTTGTCTATGAAATGAAGGAATGTTTATCCAGTATTTGCTTTGATGGGGGTGTATTCCAACAGTCTCGTTTACAGTCAGCATTTCACAAATTCTCGCAAATGGTCGTTATAGCGATTTAGTGCAACCTATCATTGGGTCAAATGCTGTCTGACGTGTTTCATACCGATCGTTAGGCCGTTTTTGGCACACTGATTTTGACTACGGATAACTCCGTTTACCTGATCAAGATATGGTACTCACGGCGGATGTGACCAGTCGACAGGGGATGCTTACTCCTCCTAGGCACCTGATCCCACCTCTGGTATATCCAGGGGTCCGTGTTTGCCCAACTCTTTATTTTGTATTGCTTATAGGAGTTATGAGATTGGTCACTGTTCGTTATCTTCACCTTTCATCTTGATTTTAAGTTTAGAAACAGATTTAGCAATGTATGCCACTACATTCCAAATACGATTGTTTTATTAATGAGTTTAGAAGTCAACTTGGCTTTGCAATCGTTTCTTAATTTTCTGACTATCTGAACAATTTCACTACGACTTTGCCTGGATTCTTTATGTTGCCTTTATATGCATGATATCACAAAAGATGAAAGAGTGCAATGCATCGTTTTGAGTACTGTTATTGTTACTCAATGCAAGAGATTTATTATTGTTAAAAATTAAATTGTCAACTCTTGGACAACAGTAAATATATTAATATTTGAAGATGTTGAAAAGTGTTGGTACCGTTAATGTTCATTTTTAAAGGAATATAATGTAGTTGATTTAGGAAATTAATTTCTTTTAAAAATACATGAGGACATGGCTATCATTTCAATTGGTTAAGATATCGAGGGCAAAAACAATGGAAATATAAATATTTGTTTAATTTGACTCCTTGATCTGTGCTAGGTTATGGGACCAGGGACACACCATTATTGGTGTGGAATCTGTTAGAAGCGCCGTGGAGGAGTTCTTCAAGGAGCAATCCATTAAATACACCGTATCAGATCTACCAGACATTGGCGGTTCTGTCTTCACGGTATGTCAGTAATAAATCCTGTGTGAGGCCAAAAAAAACACCAAATCCTCCCGATGCACTAAAATAATGCATTTCAAACACTTTAAACAAATTCTAAACTGTTACAATTCATCAGTGAAATTCAAAAGTTTTATTATATTTAGTATTGTAGATAATAGATATATTTCTTTCTGTGAGCAAGAACTGCGAAACTAAATTTTACAGATAAAGTGTTGTTTAATGTTTTATGCATTTATGATTTTGCAATAAATTAAACTTACAGTAGCAATGTGGTTATTACACAACCAATAATACTCGTACAAGTGTGTGTCATTTTACAAGCAAAGGTACTTCTCCTTTTGAAATTTTCATTTTAAATCTTATCCAATGAGTGTAATTTTCTGTTTCTAGAGTGAAGATGAAAGAATGAAATTGTACTGCTGTGATTTGTTTAAATTCAACAGGTATATTTTTTTTATACAATTCTTGATACAGTTTTTGGTAATTGTGGGGAATCATCAATTTGCATTGTATATAATTACACGTGAATGATTGTGCTGGTTTAATGAATAAACGTTCTGAATTTAATGTATGACCATATTCATGTTTAGCAAGTTGGAAGGCGGAATGAATGCTGTCTGGGATAGGGGATCAATAGTGGCCATCAACAGGGACGAAAGGCAAAGGTAGCGAATTTAAGAACATGTTGTCATTAAATATAGCAATTGTTTTCATTTCATCATTTGGTATTTAATGAATCCGCTTGAAGCAGTTCATGTTAAATGTATATATAATTCGATAGAAGATTATTAACAAACTCTTTTTCTAGAGAGGTATCGGCAAAACTTAAAATCATCAGAATGTATGCCAAAATTTAATTACTGAGAAAAATAAATACATTTCCTGTCTTTTTATGCGTGTAAGATGTTTGTTTCTTGTCTGAGTATTTTGATACGGGCACTCGTTTTCTAGTATATTTAAATTCTGTGACGTCAGTTTGAAAAGATCCAGCAAACCACGAACAAATTGCGCATCATACTTGATCTTGTATACTACTTTACATAAACAGGTATGCGAGTATAGAATATTACACACTATTCTGTACGCACATGTATAAGATTGATAGATTGATTAAATATTGTTTAACGTCCCTGTAATATTACACATAACTCTGTACACACATGTATAAGACTGTAATATTACACACTATTCTGTACACACATGTATAAGACTGTAATAGTACACATAACTCTGTACACACATGTATAAGACTGTAATATTACACATAACTCTGTACACACATGTATAAGACTGTAATATTACACATAACTCTGTACACACATGTATAAGACTGTAATATTACACATCACTCTGTACACACATGTATAGGACTGTAATATTACACATCACTCTGTACACACATGTATAAGACTGTAATATTACACATAACTCTGTACACACATGTATAAGACTGTAATATTACACATAACTCTGTACACACATGTATAAGACTGTAATATTACACACTATTCTGTACACACATGTGTAAGACTGTAATATTACACATCACTCTGTACACACATGTATAAGACTGTAATATTACACATAACTCTGTACACACATGTATAAGACTGTAATATTACATATAACTCTGTACACACATGTATAAGACTGTAATATTACACATAACTCTGTACACACATGTATAAGACTGTAATATTACACATAACTCTGTACACACATGTATAAGACTGTAATATTACATACTATTCTGTACACACATGTACAAGACTGTAATATTACACATCACTCTGTACACACATGTATAAGACTGTAATATTACACATGATTTTGTACACACATGTATAAGACTGTAATATTACACATAACTCTGTACACACATGTATAAGACTGTAATATTACACACTATTCTGTACACACATGTATAAGACTGTAATATTACACATACTCTATACACACATGTATATGACTGTAATATTACACATCACTCTGTACACACATGTACAAGACTGTAATATTACACATAACTCTGTACACACATGTATAAGACTGTAATATTACACATAACTCTGTACACACATGTACAAGACTGTAATATTACACATAACTCTGTGCACACATGTATAAGACTGTAATATTACACATCACTCTGTACACACATGTATAAGACTGTAATAGTACACATTACTCTGTACACACATGTATAAGACTGTAATAGTACACATAACTCTGTACACACATCTATAAGACTGTAATAGTACACATAACTCTGTACACACATCTATAAGACTGTAATATTACACATCACTCTGTACACACATGTATAGGACTGTAATATTACACATAACTCTGTACACACATGTATAGGACTGTAATATTACACATAACTCTGTACACACATGTATAAGACTGTAATACTACACATAACTCTGTACACACATGTATAAGACTGTAATATTACACATAACTCTGTACACACATGTATAAGACTGTAATATTACACATAACTCTGTACACACATGTATAAGACTGTAATATTACACACTATTCTGTACACACATGTATAAGACTGTAATATTACACATAACTCTGTACACACATGTATAAGACTGTAATATTACACATAACTCTGTACACACATGTATAAGACTGTAATATTACACATAACTCTGTACACACATGTATAAGACTGTAATATTACACATACTCTATACACATATGTATAAGACTGTAATATTACACATCACTCTGTACACACATGTACAAGACTGTAATATTACACATAACTCTGTACACACATGTATAAGACTGTAATATTACACATAACTCTGTACACACATGTATAAGACTGTAATATTACACATAACTCTGTACACACATGTACAAGACTGTAATATTACACATAACTCTGTGCACACATGTATAAGACTGTAATATTACACATCACTCTGTACACACATGTATAAGACTGTAATAGTACACATTACTCTGTACACACATGTATAAGACTGTAATAGTACACATAACTCTGTACACACATCTATAAGACTGTAATAGTACACATAACTCTGTACACACATCTATAAGACTGTAATATTACACATCACTCTGTACACACATGTATAGGACTGTAATATTACACATAACTCTGTACACACATGTATAGGACTGTAATATTACACATAACTCTGTACACACATGTATAAGACTGTAATACTACACATAACTCTGTACACACATGTATAAGACTGTAATATTACACATAACTCTGTACACACATGTATAAGACTGTAATATTACACATAACTCTGTACACACATGTATAAGACTGTAATATTACACACTATTCTGTACACACATGTATAAGACTGTAATATTACACATAACTCTGTACACACATGTATAAGACTGTAATATTACACATAACTCTGTACACACATGTATAAGACTGTAATATTACACATAACTCTGTACACACATGTATAAGACTGTAATATTACACATACTCTATACACATATGTATAAGACTGTAATATTACACATCACTCTGTACACACATGTACAAGACTGTAATATTACACATAACTCTGTACACACATGTATAAGACTGTAATATTACACATAACTCTGTACACACATGTACAAGACTGTAATATTACACATAACTCTGTACACACATGTATAAGACTGTAATATTACACATCACTCTGTACACACATGTACAAGACTGTAATATTACACATCACTCTGTACACACATGTATAAGACTGTAATAGTACACATTACTCTGTACACACATGTATAAGACTGTAATAGTACACATAACTCTGTACACACATCTATAAGACTGTAATAGTACACATAACTCTGTACACACATCTATAAGACTGTAATATTACACATCACTCTGTACACACATGTATAGGACTGTAATATTACACATAACTCTGTACACACATTATTGATTTGTTTGTTTTACGTCCCTTCGAGATATTTTCGCGCCTATCTAGGCGTCATCAACTGTAAGTGAAGTACCACAAACTTAGACCTATGCCTAGAGCTCAGAGTCATGGTAGTGAGGGTTCTTTAACGTGCCAACGCCTGACGCTACCCCAGTTTTTAAGGTCATATCCGTAAGACCCGTGATTCTCACATCTAAATACATATACAACTATATACCACTGCATAGTATTGCGATATCCACGATTGCAGAATAACCTGTTTAATACTATTCAACCATCTGACATTTCACAGGTATGCAGAACTGTTAACAAGCCTGCTTTCCCCGGATTGTCGATATCTTTTGGACACATTGGAATATGACGAAACTAAATATCCAGGTATTTATACTTATTCAGTTACATGCAATTGAATGATTATAAATTTCATTACTCTGATGCAGTTTGTGACGGGGTGGTGGTGATATTTTGTGATGCAGTGTGTGACGGGGTGGTGGTGATATTTTGTGATGCAGTTTGTGACGGGGTGGTGGTGATATTTTGTGATGCAGTGTGTGACGGGGTGGTGGTGATATTTTGTGATGCAGTTTGTGACAGGGGTGGTAGTGGTGATATTTTCATCAGCAAATGTTTCTTTTGTTTCTAATTGTAGGGCCACCATTTTATTTATCAGAGCAGGAAATACACAATCTGTTCGGTAGGTTTATTACAGAGTGATGAAGTTTAAAATTTAAAAAATATTTTACTTATTCATTACCTCAATCAAGTTCTCTAGTCATATTGAACGGAAGTATTTTGGAAAATAAAAGTGGCAATATTGAATTGATTATTGAGGAGTGAAAATGTAGCAATGAAGTACAGTTTACAAGTTGTAACTCTGTAGGGGACAAGCTGAGCATCACCAGGCTGGACCGAATAGACATCTTTGAAGAGGCATTTAAGCCATGGGGAATAGAGAGTTTGCACGAGAAGTTGTTTTTAATGACTGTTAAATGATAAAATAACTGTGTACACTCAAATTGAGTAGATGATGCTGAGAAATATGTTGAAGTCTTGTACAGAATTCCAATACTTATATACATTAGTTCTTGTATGAATAAAAGAATTAACAGAAGAATGCCTCTTGCTTCTATGATTATTTACTATTACATTATTTTTACATCATTGTTTTTAGTTTGCTGATTTCAAACTCATGTTGAGAATACTAACAGCCAGTGTTTCCCGATATGCCATGGGCTTACTTTTTTCTTTGTTTTACGCCCTTTTGAGAATTTCCACACTCTAATTGAGAAGTCACTAGCTGTGCGTGAACTATGCATGACACTCAAGGTTGTTGTAGTGAGGGTTCTTTGAGGAGTCAAATGCCTGCCATGACGCTGGACCTCTTTTTTAAAAGTATCATGCGAAAGACCCTTCTAAATGCCTAACGTTTAATTTGGCGAAGGATCGATCACTACCAATTTTTACATCTAACCTTTGACGCGACTAAGATAAGAGGGTCACGACCTCCTGGTCACAATATGAACGATGTAACCATTGAACCACTGTAAACGATGCGCCGCTAGAAGATACTGATTTTTCACAAGAAAAATTTTTAGCCGTTGAAAATAAATCCAAAAGTTTTTTGTTTCAAAATATTCATATCTTGCACTTTATCCATAACTATTTTCTTCGGTGTATTGTATCATTTTAAAAGGTTCCTCTTGCGTGAAACCAACATTGTTCCCGTAGACCGATTTTTAACTCATTGTATTTAGTCGATATGCTATCACACAAAGGATACAAATACACCAACATATAGCTCATATCTGATATTGGTGCATTTAACTATGGAAAACAAAGTCGTCGGAGGGAAAATGTTTTCTCAAGATGGATCATCTTCACAAGTCAAGGGTTATTGATTCGTTACCTCGTTAGTGCGAGGTAACGAATCAATAACTCTTGACTTGTGAAGATGAAGATGGATATAAAGGTGGAAACTCCTTCATTAAGCATCAATAGAAGAATGCCAGACATGATTCTGTATATCAAAAGGGGATGCTTACTCCTCCCAGGCACCTGATCCCTAGAAGAATACCAGACATGATTCTGTACATCAAAAGGGGATGCTTACTCCTCCCAGGCACCTGATCCCTAGAAGAATACCAGACATGATTCTTTACATAAAAAGGGGATGCTTACTCCTCCCAGGCACCTGATCCCTAGAAGAATACCAGACATGATTCTGTACATAAAAAGGGGATGCTTACTCCTCCCAGGCACCTGATCCCATTTCTGGTATATACAGGGGACCGTGTTTGCCAAACTCTTTATTTTGCATTGCTTATAGGCGTTATGAGATCGATCACTGTTAGTTATCTTCACTTTTCATAAGCAACAGTTTAGTTGATAGATTTAAAGTGAACATTGATGGAAGCTAGTTTTGCTCTGATTTCCAATCATCTTTTGTTAGATATACGAGTATGTGTATTCATTCAGAAACCCAAGTTTGACATGCCCTTCATTCATGTTTAAAGGGGCATCAAGAAAAATGGTCTATTTTTGGAAATTTGGACATTGTTTTGATATAGTTTTCATTGATTGTCTGGTTTTCTCCAATAAATGAAGACAAAAATTGTTCACACATAGTATGAAATACATACTGACTTGTACAATGTAGAAGGTTGTGATCTGACATTGAAGACATTACACCATATTGGATTACGCGAAACCATACATATTCACACAATTATGCTCTATTGCTTTCACTCCTTATAACTGTTTAGCTTTGGTGTGAAATTCATAGATTACTATCTGAAACTTATCTAAGAGAAAACATTCCTGATCACTAGGAATAAATCCATGATATTTATGCCTTCTCCATTTTCACAAAAAATATCTGTTGTATGCAATTCCCATTAATTAAAGTTTTTTCTAAATGTCAAAGGATATTGTCTTACTACTGTTAAGCATTCAAATTGGGGTTGAAATATCTCCAAATATTGGTTATGAAAGGTGAAGATAACGAACAGTGATCAATCTCATAACTCCTATAAGCAATACAAAATAGATAGTTGGGCAAACATGGACCCATGGACACACCAGAGGTGGGATCAGGTGCCTAGGAGGAGTAGGCATCCCCTGTCGACCGGTCACAAATCAGTCTAGAAAAGGTCAGGGACAATAAATATGACATTGGTGTACTATTCATATTAGTTACAGGGGAGAGCAAAAGGGCGACTTTCACAAGCCTGGCTCTTTTCAGAAAAAAAATTCTTACCACTACGACCAAAATTTAGAGACATATTTAATGCTCCATAATTTACTTGTGGAGGAACCGAAGCTCGTAACGACTTATTATACAGTAGGTGAATAATACCAAAAAAAATGTCGTTTATTAAGTAAATGGTTAAAAAATTGTACACATATATGGGGGTCAGTGTATATACATGTATAGTATAGTATAGTGTAATGTAGTGTAGTATACAGTCAACATTACACAAATATCAAGCAATCTGACCCCATAAAATGAATGATATGAATATGTTATACATGTAAAACAATCAGTCTGTCTTGAAAAATGGATGACAAAAGAAAAACTCCAGTATTTAAAAAATTGTTAGCCAAAGCATAAGAAAGAATACAGTGAGATCAAAGATACAAAGGAGGTGGGGGACTGGTGGCTGAAAGTAAACATATTAACGCCAACATTCTAACCAATCTTCATGTGATCAACAACGAATAAAATAACAAATTATTAAACAGCAGAAATATTTGAATGTTAAATACTTAC
This sequence comes from Ostrea edulis, assembly GCF_947568905.1. Lineage (NCBI taxonomy): Eukaryota > Metazoa > Mollusca > Bivalvia > Ostreida > Ostreidae > Ostrea > Ostrea edulis. The sequence continues at coordinate 15,179,949 of NC_079167.1, read as the reverse complement.
ATGATTTGCATAAAAATACATCAATACAACGTTTACTTTAGGTGTATAATAATGATTTTATCTATTTTAGTCGTAAGCCTTTTTATCATTGAAAATGTCGTTACTCAATTATGCAAGTATCATTGAACGTTATGTAAGCATACAAATAACAGCATTCCATTGGCATCCATAAGATGTTTTGAATGACTAAATCAGGTCTTACCAGGTAAATGCCTTGGGAGAGGGCTGAAATAGGCTATGCCTGCTGTCCAATCCCATTCACTTATTAGTAAATAAAAATATTGTTTAAATTAGATGCCTTGAGGAAGATTGATATTGGTTTTGAAATGAGAAATATTGTGAAATACAATGATCTGTTTTTATAATTATATATGTAAAATGACATGACCAAAATTAAGTGCATGTATCAAAGTAGCTGCAATAATGTAGCCTTCTCCGATTTTTTTTTTATTCTGACGTTTTCGGGAGAGGGCTATAATTCCATAGGATCTTCGTAATGGTGTAAAATATTTTGTATGAATGACCTGGAATAGGTTACGTGTATTTGTCTCTAATGTTGTTTACACTAAAAAGAGTACCAACTTTAAGTTTGGGCATGTCTAATAAAATTGTTTTACGTTAAATATAATGTACAACATAAAAAAAATTCTTCGTCGACCCCGTCATGCTTATTATCGCGAGATTTAACAAGGGGATCTACTGACAAAACCCAAAATCTTGACAATTAGCGCTAAAATGTGGTAGTTCAACATGGACTCAATCTATTCCGACAAAGAAAGGAAAATCATATAGTGAAAGAAAGAAAGAAATTACTCTCTGCTGTTCGTAGTTTAACTTGATATCAAATATAAACCTCTGAAGAAAGCACTTTCCCTCCATACTCGTACATATAAGTAAACACTACCTTATATGGGCATATGCAAACCGGAAGTTCAGCGTCAGCACATCAAACATGCCGTACAATATGAATCGAGAAAGTGGAATAGATCGAAATTGTTTAAAAAACGCGCAAGTTGCAGGTTGTAAATTTATATATTGACTAAAACATATAATATCAACTTTGTTTTAAGTAAAGAAAACCAACTGTTTAGAATAATAAAAATGTTGCGGGAAAGATTCACTCCCGCATCTCCACGATTACGGAGATCCTAAGGAGTTGCAACTCCCCCCCCCCCCCCCCCCCTCCAAAATAAATGTAGAAAAGGGCTACATTATTGCAGCAAGTATCAAAGACGCGATATTGATACATGTACGCCTTAAATAGTAAACACAAATACAATACGATCAATGCTTACATATACGTGTTGGTTAATTTTATTCTGATGTATTTCATCTACTTTTTAATTTCATTTACATGATAGAGAGCCATCATATCAAAATTGCTCAGGTAATGAAATTTTAGTATTGCACATTGTGTTGCACCTATCTACTTTCCTGAACTTTCTTTATGAAGTTCGATCCTGCAGGATTTCTTACTTCCTCACAGTGTTCCAATTTATTAACCTTTTATACTGTTCTTATGTAGGTATTATACTGAATCTGCTGTCAATCGCCAGTTAGTGCACCGTGGTCTTAAAATCACCGTGACATCTCCAGTAAAATGAATGCATCTTCACTGAGCTTCACTCTTATTTCCCGCCATTACCTGACTCCTTGGTGACAACTTCACTCTTATTTCCCGTCATCACCTGACTCCTTGGTGACAACTTCACTCTTATTTCCCGTCATCACCTGACTCCTTGGTGACAACTTCACTCTTATTTCCCGTCATTACCTGACTCCTTGGTGACTTCCATTTCTGTAGATAAGTATTTCATTATTTGATTGTAGTACTATGTCTAACACATATTGCATATCATATTAGTCGATAAGAGCTTTTATCATATGATCGATAATGATTATGTGCTTTCTAATTGGTTGAAATCCAACAACCTTGGGAAAATATAACATTATTCTTACCTGGACGTACCTTCGAGGTGAATATAATATTTGCTTTATTCAACATCGAGTCAAAAAGAAATTGAGAAAATCAAAATGTATACGACTGATTATCATTTGGCGTCACTCAATGTCAACTTGCGTCTCTACTCATTTCGACGTCTCTACTCATTTCGGACTAATTCCGTGGGGATCCAGGTTAGAATAGGTCCTCAATACCTCTTGCTTGTCGTAAGAGGCGACTAAATGGGGCGGTTCTTTGGATGAGACAGCAAAAACCGAGGTCCCGTGTCACAGCAAATGTGGCACGATAAAGATCCCTCCCGGCTCAAAGACCGTAAGTGCCGAGCATAGGCCTAAATCAGCCCTTCACCAGCAATGGTGACGTCTCCATATGAGTGAAACATTCTCGAGAGGGACGTTAAACAATATACAATACATTTTCAACTATCTTGCACTATAGTTGTAGAGAGAGAGGGTGGCTCCTATCACAAATTAGTGTTGAGTGATAGTCACATCGAACCCAATCTAATGATGGCCGATCAGGTATCGTGCGCTAAGTTCTAAATGAACCAGTAGTTTTAAATCAATTAGTCATACCATCAAGAAATATCTAATCACTTTTGGCTAGGTCGTACACTCTGGATGTATACAGAGATGGACGACCAGGTATTATAATTCGTAGGCTCTAGGAGTCAGTTTCGAGGTTTTAAATTATTCAATCAAGAAAGTTTGATAAACTTTGGGATAAGAAATGTTACTAGAAACGTGTACTCAAGATGTTTGGGAATTTCCCTTATAGTGACCTTCACTATTAAATACTATGATTTTTCCACATTTTACATATTGTTGTACTATATGGAGCAATCCAAGAAATTCTGAAAATGTGAATAAGCTTTTTATATTGCAAAAACGAGCTGCAAGGGTAATTCTTAACATCAGAAATTTTGAAACACCATCTAATGTCATGTTTACAGAATTTAACTGGTTGCCTCTATCAGATTACTTTGTCTATAGAAAAGTCATTTTAGTGTATAAAGTTTTACATGGTTTAATGCCAGACTATTTAAATGTTTTTAAATATGTATCAGAAGTCAGTCAAAGACAAACTAGAAATTCTTATTCAAATATATTGTATATACCCAGGGCAAAAACAGAATATTATAGAAGATCTTTCAGCATTTCAGGGAGCACAGTGTGCACTACAGTGAGTCAAAATATAAGAAACTCAACGAGTGTTGCGTGTTTTAAGAGAAATTATCTTAGAGATTATCACCATACTTTTTAACTTCATTTTGTATTCTATTTATCTTACATTCATAATTATTTCTTAAGTTTATATGTATTCTACTTCTTTTAGTCTGTATGTATGTTATATGCAGGACCATATTGAAAACTAGCGTTATCGCTAAATATGTAATCCTGGATAAATAAAGGCTTTATTATTATTATTATACAGCAACCAAGAACGTAATGCCATTATCATTCCTGCATCTGACAAAATCTGAAAGATGTAGCGTATATTGTACACAAAATATAATTGGAATTCCTTTTTGGTGATTTCTCACACTCCGCCGTGAAGACCAATAGGAAGCAAAATACTTATTTTTCAATTACAAACATCTGTTATATCATTGATCTTTTAAAATGGTTTACAATTTATCTACGTAATATAGCAATCAAGTGTTACATGTATCATCTTATTTTCACATATATTCAGGTGTACCTCAAGGTTCTGTTTTAGTGCCTTTACTATTCCTGATATTTAATCATTATGGTGATGTACTAGTATAATCAGCGTGTAGATTGTACACTGATGATAACTCGCTCCAGCATGCCTCAGATAATCTCTTTGAGATTGAACATAGGTGTAAATAAAGCATGCATAACGCACAAGTTGTGAGAGAATGCACTGTTGTAAGGGGATAATAAAATTACCTTCTCCAAATTGTAATTACAATGAATTTTGAAATAAAGCATATTGTAACCCCTCTCTCGCACAACATGAATTTTACTGAAAGCATTATTGTAGTAAGTAATTATATTAGAATATGTGAAATAAGATCATACCTGTTTTTTATAAATCATGCTGAATGTGTATATGAATGGATTTAATGCTGAATTAATTGGCAGAACAAGAACAACAACCCATGCATATACATCAGATGAAATCTGAACTCCTCCATGAGCCAAAAGTCCTGAAACGAAGAGAAACCCTTAATGTAAATTAACAATGCCTGACAAAACATTTCGTATATTTTTCCCCAGGCACCTGATCCCATCTCTGGTATATTCAGGGTTCCGTGTTTGCCCACCTCTGTATTTTGTATTTCTTTATAGGAGTTGTGAGATTGATCACTGTTTGTTATCTTCACCTTTCATCCACACCACTATTTATAGGATACTTTACTCAGATATGTCAAATATTATATTGTTTCATTGTGAATCAAAACATCAAAGTGTTTACTATAGTTATATTTTACTGTAGTATATTTTATTAGGATTACTATAGTTTGCATTCGTAAACAACAAATAGAAAAGCAACGACGATTGACAAGAAATGATAATATGTAAGAGAAATATAGATGTATACCTATTAGTATGATGGGGATCCAGCAGAAAGTGTCCGATAACACAACATAAGAGAGGGACTTGAACACAGCAATCTCTCTCTTTGTCGTGTCGTTCGTAATAGCATTTCCAATGCGCTTCACTTCCACATAAATGAGCATCTGTCCTAGAACCACAGCTATGAAAATCAGCATATTAAATCCTATGAAAACAAATGTGGAATATTCCCAACCTTGGACCCTCTCCGCCGTCAAAGGGAGAGATACACATACTGTAGATCTGCTGTAAAAGTCAGGGTAGACGGACAGAGGAACCGCTGCGAGTGCGATGGCAATTATCCATACAAGTATTGCAACACAGCGAGTACTTTTCTTCCTTTTAAGGAGTGCCAAAGAAAACGGATATTTTAATACTATAAACCTTTCAACTGTTATTAGAAAAACGAAAAGAACAGAGGCTTCGCTAGAAACCGTGGCGAGTAACCCGGCAATTGTACATGTTGCACTAGATCGCCACGGATCGTCATTGAATCCATATACGTTACGATATGTTAGATCTGCTATTGCAATGATGAACAGATAAACGCCCATTAAAAAGTCGGAAAAACTCAGATTCAATATGAACATTTCCTGTGAAACAGATTTTCTTCCGCTGACATTCCTTATTCTGTAATAAATAACATACAGATTCCCAACAAAGGAAAACAGCGCCATAAACCAGATCATCTGGGCCAGAAACCCAATACTGATCAACTGTTCGCAGGAGGAAATACTGTCACGGGGGGATATGCATTTTGAGGTATCGACTGACATGGGCTTAGCACAACAAATAATGTAAGAGTCCGTCCATAGCCATTCAAGGTTGCACAAGCCTTGGAACATTGTTTTAGATATAGTTAATTCATTTTCTTGAATATATAGATATTTAACTTCTTCCATTCTTTTAAAAGCATTATAATCAAGTTCTCTCAATCCATTTTTGGACAAATCTAGGACTTGCAGTTTTATCAAAGGGACAAATCTTGCAGACGGAAGTTTTAACAATAGATTGCCCGTGAGATTCAAATGAATTAGTGAAACTAAGTTTTCCATTGCCCGTTTACGTATTGTGTGGATTTTATTGAAGGCTAAATTTAATATTCTAAGAGATATCAGTGTAGAAAATGCGAAATTCTCTAATACTTCTATTTCATTGTTTTCTAGGTTCAGTTCCTTCAACTTGCTTAAACCAACGAACATGTGGCTCGTGATTGTGTGTATAGAGTTATTGTTCAGATCAATATAGGTAAGCATCTCCTGTGAATCTGAAAAATAATTATCTGTATTTGCAATAGCATTATGAGTTAAGATCAATTTAGTCAGATAATTTAGGAAGTAAATTGATCCTGGTACAATTTTCAGAATACGATTGCCTGTGAAATCTATACGTTCTAGACTTGAACTAAATTTGTGTTTACTATCTTTCAAACGAATAATTTCTATTTCGCTATATTTTGAGATCAAATGCCTTAACTTTGGAATTTTAGTGAGAAAATCCAGTTCTAATTTTTTTATGCAATTGTTTGAAATATTAAGGTACAGTAATTCTTGCATTCCTTCAAACAAATTAGTCTCTATATGATGAATACTGTTGTATGAGATATCTAAACTTTGAAGACTTTTCGACCCTAATTGGCTTCCTAGATTTTTAAGAGAAACGTTTCCTTTAAAGCAAGCAGATAGATTGAGATGTACAAGAAAACTGAAATTCTTTAGATGGTGAACGTTCAAATTGCTTGAGCTGAGATCTAGAGCTCTGGCCTCCTTTGAAACATTTTGCAGTGAGTCACATCTGAATACCAACTTCTGACAGGTGCAGTGAGAAGGACACTTGTAAAGGGTTTCGAGACAGGAGTAACATGCATTACTCTTATATTTGCACAATAATTCATCCTCCATCTCTGGACAATGACTTATATTGTCACAAACGTTTATATTATCGATACAATTTCCATCATTGCATTGGAATTGAAATGTGTTGCACGGTCCTCTATCTGCAAAAGAAAAAAAACCCATTTTCTTACTACAACGTTTGCTGTAACTTACAAGAGAGTAATAGAAATATTGTAATTTGTCCCTATTCAGGCATGCAGTGTTTATGCCTCGATGCTTAAACTTTATCAATTTATATCAATGCACACAACCTGCATGCACACATACCTTTATACAGAAGTGTAACCTTTGTCATAGACATCATTTTTATTGCAAAATATCACCTTAGAAAATGGTTACATTTAACTAAAGAATGTTTCACAAATAATCACACGCTCCACCAATCAACATTGATTTCCACATCAAATTTCGACTTCCTAATAAAACACAATCAATTAAATTTCTATATAAAACCACCGTCGACGATGCAAAGCCCCCTGGTAGGAAGACCTACTTAGTGATTGTTTCTTGAAAACTAGAAATCAAAAGATAGGACACCACGCTAAATCTTATGAAAGTTAAGGTTTTAGATCACCTAAGTCACTCAGATGACCTATTGCAATTGATCTGCGTCCGTCGTCGTGCGTCGTCCGTTAACAATTGAACAATTTTAACTTCTTCTTGATAACTACCATTCCAATTCTTTTCAAATTTGGTATGAAGCATCTTTTGGACGGACAGTGCTGATATAACTTGTAAATGTCAGGTCTCCTGCACCCCTGGATTCATAGGGACGGGGCAAAAACTTCCAAAAATTAACCAATTTTCAAAAACCTTCTGTAGAACCACACATGTGTAAGAAAAACTAAATGCATTATGATGTAGAAAGGGGTGGGGGGGTGGGGCTCTACAAAGATTGTAATTTCATAATTCCTGGGGTAGAGGTTTTGACCCCAGGGTAGGGCCAAACTTTATATGTAAACACTTAAATAACATCGTCTTTAGTACTCTTGATACTAAAATTGATACTAAATGGATATTTAGAAGGAGTAGGTAATGCTTTACCAAAATTGTAAATTTTATGATCCTGGAGGATAAGGGTTTGGTTTCAGGGTGGTGTCAAAGTTATTATAATAATTTGAAGGACTTCTTTAAGTTTGCTGACACCGTATAAAATCTAAATGCATGTTTAGGAATAGCAGAAAAGGATGTACAAAAAATTATTTATTTCGCAACCCAAGGGTTTTAACTCTAGGATGGGTCCAAATTAATCATATCGTTTAATGTTAATACATATATTATGTAAAGTCTTTCATCAGTGTATGCACTTTTGAGGGCATTGAAGTTTTAAGAACACATCTTGTTTTATACTGTTGCTGAATATAAGAATTTAGCTTAGATATTCAGAACAGGATTTTTTCTTCTAGATTTCATAGCCCTTGTGAGTAGTGATACTCTTAACTAGCGCTGAGGTGACCGATAAGGCCTGTGGTCCCCTTTTTTTATATCTCTGATAGAATCGTATCCCTGGCAAATGAGGAAGAAATAATCTGATTGTCTACATCGTAGGTGTAAGTCGTATTTAAGAGATACTTCAGTCGTAAGTCGTATGTATACCACTTAAACATATGTGTTAGTGTACAACCTAGTGTATCGTACATGTGACACGATAGATAATTTTATAAATATTGACGCATTTTTTAAGTTTCGTAGTAAAGTATTGTGTCATCTAATAATTAAAGAATATATTAGATTTACAAAAACATAGGCTTTAATTATTTGATGTTATATGTAAACCATACATAATGTCAAGTGCGGTTTTTTTTTCTCTCGAGCAAACCAAATTTCATAATCATGACACGGGTCATTTTGATATTTTTCACTCTGGAACGTTTCACCAATGTAATTCTGTTTACTGAATATGAATGAATTATGATTTCCTGATACATTAAGAGATGTCGCTTATGTTAGTCAGAGGTGGTGCTGACATTCCCGAGTAACGTAATAACCAATGTGATTCTGAAGAGTGCATCTTACTAAAAACTTACATTCTATCTATACTACAACTAAATTCTACAGAATCAAAAACTATACAACCTTTACAAATTCCCGTTTCATGGTATATACTCAGAAGTCGTATGATGCTCGATGAACTGGATTCAAAACGTACATTAACAATTACCTGTAAAAGATCATTAGTACATATTAAAGTATTACTATATGAGTTTTTTTTTTTTTTTTTTTTTTTTTTTTTTTTTTTTTTTAGAAATCTAAGATGTTTGTATTACCTACCATATATGGGACATCGGTAGGAGTCTGGAAGCTGGTAGAGATGTATTTGTCTGTCTGTACGTTTTGATGATAGAATACTGGTTCGTCTGGATCAAAAGTCGTGCCGTTGGTTATGAAGACGTCAAAATTTACATTGTGACCAGAGTACTTCATTGTAATACAACCAAATTCGGTTGATACTGGCTGAATTGTACTGTATAAAACAGCGCTGTCCTCCAAGCTTTCATTAACCTTCGACACTCTTTCAGAGAGAGCAAACAATTCTCCTGAAATATTAATGAATAAGATATGATTAATGTACATCTTAGTACAGTACATGAGTCAATTTTCATATTATTTCATCAAGCTCATCTTGGGATGGTGATTCTGTGTAAAGTTTGGGTTTTATATTGATTTAAAACAATTATTCCAAGATAATATGAAACGTAAAGAAACGATCATATCAAGATGCGTGTCTCACGGCGAATGTTACAGGTCAACAGGAAATGCTTACTCCTCCTAGACACCTGATCCCACATCTGGTGTGTCCCCTGGGTCCGTGTTTGTCCTACTCTTGATTTTGTATTCTTTATGGGATTGGTGAAATTGATCACTATTGATCCTTAGTCTAAAATAGTATGTAAAGAATGACCTAACAATTGGTACGTAAGGAACGGCCTAAGAATCGGTACGTAAAGAACGGCCTAACAATCGGTATGTAAAGAACGGCCTAACAACTGGTATGCAACACGTCAGAAAGTACAGATAGTATTTGCAAAAAAATCATTATACCGACCATAGAATTTGCGAAATGCTGACTTCAAACGAGACTGTTAAAACTCCTGTAACTTCAATAACTTATTTGACAGTAGCATGCCTAGATTTTAAAATTGATCATACACGAAACATGCTCTCGCGTAATCAACCGAGACATAAACACTATATGCAGTTGATAATGGAATATCGTTACATAAATATGGGAAGTTGACGACTGAGAAGCCTACGTCATCCCGTTTGTTATAAAGTTGGACTATCAGTTTGCCTTGCTTGATTGATTGCTGTTTTCCGCCACACTCAACAATTTTTCAGTTATCTGGTGGCGCCCAGTTTTTATTGGTGTAAGAGAGAACCCAGATACAATGTACCTGGGAAGAGACCACCGACCTTCCGAAAGTAACTGGGAAACTTTCTCACTTACCGGCGATAGCGGCAGTTTGCCTTGAACAAGAAGCAAATCTAAAAGACTTTGTCACGAATTGTGGTGCCTTTTGTTTCGAGTTCACTGAGATATAGGCCTATATATCCAACATATAATGTTTTTATTTCAGTCCATGTCTAAATTTTAGATAGAACATATACACTGGTGCGCTCTAATAGCATTTTGATATACAAGGTGTAAAATGAAGCACTGCGTGAAATAGGAAAATTATCCTAAAACCTACGTGTTTTATGCTTTCCAAAGCTTAACTTCACCAAATAAATGTATATGCCTTTTATTGTTTGCTAAAGAAATATATCTATTTGTCTTATCTACTCCTACAAGTAAGAGCTTCATTTAATGTCCCAGCGCTACCTATATTCCTCGGACGTATTACATTCGAAAGTCATTTTTCAACGAGCTAGTTCTGACTGAATTTTGGTCGGAAGATTTTCTTAGTAAAATTGGTACAGACATACTTCATTATCGTTAAATGGCTGTTGTTTAATCAGCCAATTCCTAATATTCGTTAGAAATGTTGATACTGCAAGTATGTTATCTCATTCGAATCAGTGAGCAAGATTTTTTTTTTAATAATTTGACGTAATCATATCTTTCCTGAACAATTTTTCAAAAAGCGATGTAGTATTTCAAAAACAATTTCTAAAATCAAAATCGTTTTCAAATCTGCCATGCATATACGAAATGACAAACGGGATGATTTCAGCTTTTCCATCGTCAACTTCCCATATTTATGTAGCAATATATTCCATTAGCACCTGCATATGGTATATATATATATATATATATATATGTGTGTGTGTGTGTGTGTGTGTGTGTGTGTGTGTGTGTGTGTGTGTGTGTATATATATGTGTGTGTGTGTGTGTAGGACTCGAAAGTGCGATGGCACTCCAAAGTGCAATGGTCACGCCAAATTGCGATGGTCTGCGCCATACCCCGATGGTGTGACATGCCAAAGTGCGATGGTCCACACTCATGCGCCAAAGTGCGATGGTGTGAGACGAATGTGCCATAATGCGATGGTGTGACACGACAAAGTCCGACGGCACTCACTA